>NW_026861276.1:0-15761 GCF_026571515.1 Ruditapes philippinarum
CCGAATTAAAACTATAAAAAAGACAAGAATGTCATTGAAAATTAAAATTATCATATTTAGATCTAGATTCTACTTATGCAAAATATTAAAAAAAAATATATAATAAAGAAAAAAAATCACGCTGAAAGGTTTTGAACCGACAGCTGAATTCTTCGAAACCACCGAGCGACATCCGCTCTAACCACTGAGCTATATAGCCAATATAAATTAATGGGTTGATATTAAGTATATAATATTATAAAGTCGTCAGATGACATTAAACTATTCGGCCGTATGTTAATTTAATTGTTCTCCATACAAGTTAGGCCACGCTAATCATTTAAATCTCAAATGAATATTTTTACGCGATAATTTGAATAAAGCTACTTTTTGATTATTTATATAGATTCTAATTATAGGTAGAATGAGAAGCTAGAATCTACCTTGATGGGAATTTAAAGGCCTGCACATCATTCCATGGTTGAGTCAAAAGAACGAGCTTCTTGTTAACTTCTTTGAAGCTTTCTCCATCTCCAAAAGGATCAGGATAGGGCGGAATGAAATCTCCATCTTTAAAAGACATTTTAAAATTCCCGCCTTGAAAACTTGTAGCGCTAAACATTCATTCGGATCCCGAATAGAAACAACGATAAAAACCATCTTCGCTAGAGTTGCTTCCCGTTGACAAAGTAGAACTGCCGAGTACCGTATTTACGGTATTAGGCTACTTGAAATCTATACGTTTATTTCCATGTCTTTGTACATTACTTCACAGGATCGATCTAGTCAGTTTTGAGCTAAAATTTCAAGGGACCTACACTATGCCCCTTGATTTTTATTCCATTTTTGGAATTTCTAACTTTATCAATTTTTTTAATTTTGCTTGAATTTATACGCCCTGGCGTATTGGCGTATCGGTAGGTACGCCCCTGAGAACGTCTTTGAAAAAAATGCTGAAGAGTGTATTAAATTAAATAATATGTTATCGATGCTTAAGCAATCAATAAGTGGTCATTAAGAAGAATGTTATAGATATCCCAGAACAAAATCAGTTTTTTTTTAAATAATCATACAAAATCAATCATCCATCACTGAGCTTGTTAAACCAGTTCAGTCACCAAAAACAGAAGAACAATAGACACATACGGACACTAAACACCACAATCTATTTGGTCTGGCTTTTAAGGATACATTACCGTAAATCCCCTAAAATAAGAGATTCGATTCTACTCATCTTATTATGTTATCTACACAAATTTAGTATTTTGTCTAAAAGTTGATTGCCTGCAGTAAATAACATAATATTATTTATCTATTATTTAGCATTTGACTGCTGTTTTGGAAAAAAACAGATTGAAACAAAGAATGCGTGAGTTTATATATCACATATCATTACAGAAGATGGATTTCTGAAATGGTTCCTGTAATTGTCCTCTTCTTTAAAACAAAAACAAACAAACAAACGAAAAAAAACCCCCAAAAAAACAAAAACGAATTAACACACAAACAAACAAATGATTATACATTTGATAAATGTGTAGTAACCCATCTTTTTCTTACAAATTGAATAATGATTGGAATCCTGTTCACGTAGAAGGATCACCTCAATTAAATTCGAATGCATCTCTTAAGCATACAGAAAACATGGTATCGAAACATTCCGGTGTATTTTCGCAAAAAAATAAAATCATCACGGATCAGTTCATTCCCGGGATGTTTAATGGTACAGACATGTTTTCGCGTGCATCAGTGTTTCTTTCACTTATTACCCCATACAATTTGTAGAAAAGCAATATTAATTTCTTTAATGTGCACTTGCATTGTAAATCTTAGAAGAATTGCGGAAGAAATATTCTTTGATACACTCTCAGCAAATCTGGTGATACAATCTTACTTTTAAATTTAAAACCTTTTGGTTTTCTACTTATTTAAGGAAAGTACGCAATTCATATGTAAGTAAAATTTCGCAATACATTGATACATCTATTGTGAAAGGCATTGCACCATGAAGCTATAGCGGTACAAATGTTACCCCCGGAATACAATTTAGCCTCTTCAGAGCATATTCCTCTGGGAGGCAGCTATTTTGGTTGTTGTTAAGAGATGTTGTTTAAGAGAAGTTAAATCTATTGAAGTCTTACATTTGGAGCAACTGAAACTGCTCTATATAGTGCCGCTCTACAAATGTTGATTGAGGTAGAAAAAAAATTGGCGCATTTGCTGTGTTCCGGATAACATCTTTTCCAAGACGTAAACGCTGGATTCAAAACATTTTCCTTGGTAAACATCACTTTTGTAAATGGACTATTTTGTTTTAAATATTTCCTTTTTACTTTCTGCTAAACACATCAGATTAATCACCGGAACAGGACTGAAATGTTTTGGTGTCTAGACTATTTATCTTCCTTGATTTAACATTAAACTATATTTCGTCCAAACTAAAATGTTCCGAAATATCATATAAATTTGACTAAGTACTCAGTTTAAGTTCATTCTGCTTTCGACCGGATTTTTTCCAATAGAGTGACGAACTCAATCGAAGATTTCAATTAAATATATGGAAATTTAGAATTAAAAAAAGGGACAAACATATTTATAATATATCACGACTGCAGAGAACACAATATTTCCCTTGTGGCTGAGAGGTTGCCTTAAATGATGGAGCCATTCGACTTGCAGCCACCGTTTATTCCTGCGTGATCGTAAGAGGCAGCTAAATTGGTTTGAATAAATGGTTTTTATGCATCTCTTAGCTTCAGCAGGTAAGATGGTTTTGACCCTGATGTTGCTTTGAAGTTTGTAACACCCGAGGATAGCCAAAATCATATTTCCTGTTTGTACGTCAAATGACATAAAATGTGTTAATGCGTCATAACACCATACAAACAGACAGCTAAGAACATTTATTTTATTTATCCTAAAAATATTACCGTAAAACTTCCAAGGAGTGTTAGATCATTGTCGGATGTTCTGTATCACGCTAAATTACAATAAATATCTTATAATAAGAAGAATAATGTTTAACAGGCAAAAAGTCATATTAGATGTATATTGATATTTAGCTGTGAGTAATGCCATATTCGTGTAGCTTTATCATATTTTGTTTACTTGATTGTCAATGTATTCTTGATTCTGCAATCTATTGCGACTATTGTATACGGAAAATATTTTAAACTTCACAGAATATAATAAACACTTCTAAAAACTTGTCATAATTTTAAATATTTGATAAGTATTTGTTCCTTTGTTATACAAGTATTTTTTCTTATAAATCGAATACATTAAAATTTATCAAACGATTGATGTATTATTCTAAATAAATTTGTGATTCATTTTTTTTTAATTCATGTTACCCTTGTTAAAATACATTTTTTATAAGAATTTTGTTTGAAAGTTCTAGAAAAAACTGTTAATATTAACACAAACGAATACCAAGGTATTTTAATGACTAAACAAACTAGACTTTAAGTTTTTTTTAATTGTTAGAAGGCAACACGGATTTTCTGCATCACCATGAATTTTAGTTCAAATAAATGCAGTTTCATAAGATTTGCTATCTGAGTTAAAACCTGAAACAAAGGATTACGCCAAGCAATTTTCTGCACGACTTAAATTGTCTTTCGGACATGACCTCGTCAAAGGTTAACCTTTTAAGCATTTGATTTTTAAACAAAATGTCTGTATTAAAATATTATGACATACCCGTGCCGATGTATTTTTTATGTATAAAAATGAATTGCACGGCCTCGCATATATGCATATATGTTGTAGTGACGTCATTTGCGTTTGACATACATAATGTAAAGCCACGCTCAACTTTAGCGTTACACTATAGGCACGTAAACAAAAAAAAGATTTGTTCTACCTTAAAAAAGCCTTTACTTTGGGTAAATGCTAAATAAACGACTATATCCGTGTAGGTTCATTATTGACTTTATTAAATTCGTTAAATAAAATTATATTTTACTCGTCCGAGGCTTTCATAATATAATTTCAGTCAACAGTCCTTTAATAAATCTAAAATTGAACTTACAATCACTCGATATCCTCTCTCTGTGCAATACAAAAATAGTGTGGCAATTTTATTAATCGTTTGATAAATGATATATCAAGTAATGAGATTTTTTTCGTAACTCAAAACATTCATAATTGAATGAAGGCTGTTGCTTTTGTCGGTGTTACGGGATGTCAACGATTTCATTACCACTTCTGGCTACAAAGGGACTAAGTCAAGATTATCCTACAGCATTTTGAGTTTTTTTATCGACCATTTGCATACTAACAGTTTAAATGTAATGACGACCAATAATTCATTGTAATGAATATGATAAATAAGCACAGGGAATATATGTGACAAAATTATTTTTGAAAATAGAACTCTCACACTTACTTTGAATACAATGTTTCAAATTATTAATGGGTAAAGATGCATTAAACAAATAAATTGAGGGGCCTTAGTTGAAAAATGTCTATATGGATTGATCCATATCTTTCCTATTCAAATTATCAGATGAATGCATCTCAATAAGTATTTCACCACAAACTGATTGTTAACAAAATACATGTAACACATGTTTGTGTTTTTTTTTTGTTAAATATATTTGTATTTAAGTAAAAGGTCAGAATAGGGATCTATCAATACCATCGTTGTCACATAACCGCCATTGCTATTCATTATCACCTGGACTTTTTTTAAAAGATTTAAACAGTTTTGCTTAATTATAGAACTTCTAACCTTGACCTTGTCGGTTATAGCGCAATTTTCTATGACTGTCTCTTCTGATTTTCGAAGTAAATATCTTGATAAGTATCCACAGCTATATAATTTTCCGTCCGATAATTGGCTCTTAAGTTCATACGGTTGTAATTTAATTATCGGTCTTATAAAGTGTGCAGTTACAGAGAACATTGCTGATAATTTGAATCAATTGACCTTTTGTATCGGTATTGTGCTCTCTATCAATGTCTTTAAGCTAATTCAATGGAAATGACATTATGTGTGCCAAGATTATTCCATAAGTTTTTTGCACCATTTCCCCTTTTTATTATCATTGTTATAACTTATTTTCGGGTTTTAAGTTTTTACTTACTTAATTGTTAGTTATTGGTTGTATTGGTACGCTCTTAATGGAAACATTAGCAAAAACTAGGAAAAAAACATTTTTGTCTTCTGTCCGCTAATTGGGGGAAAAAAAAGAAAAAAAGAAACGAAATTAAGCAAATGAAGGATTTTAATTCTGTCATAATTGTTATTGTAAGGCGACTGTGTCCTCGGTGAATATTCATTAGCCAACGGTTTTCAAGAAATCACCCTACACTTATGGTATATTATCACGACGTACTTTTATCTAAATAAACCAATTTGTAGATTCCTTGTCATTAAATTTGTCTGAGATGCATATAATGTTTTATGTCGTAAACAAACAATATGTCTTATAAGTAGGACAGTTCATTTACATGATGATACCACCTAATAAATCCAATAAAAAGGGCAAGCGAATTAACTCAATGGCATGTAAATATAATTTGGCGTGGTAGTCATTTAAGCAGTTTATTATGTTGTGTCTTTCCCTTTAGAAACCCACGTCTCAAATATATTTATTTATAATATCTATATCATAACGTTTGTTGTCTTTCGCTCACTTGAGTACAACGTACACAATGCGCGTTAGTGATGCCCCTCCATCCTTCATACCTCGTCGTGTATCTCATGCGTCGTCAACAACTACTTTTAACAGCATCTCCTTTGAAGCCAATGACTGCAAATTAACTTAACCTCACACAAATGATCCTCGAACTATCCGATTTGATTTCAAGGTTGTTCACATGGTTCCGTTTGTTGCATAATTATGTAAAAGGGCCAACACAGAATCTGAGACTTAATTTTGATTAGATATATACAGTAATCCTATAGGAAAAATAGTCTCCGGAATTTCTTAGGCTTGAGCTTAGACATTTAGCATAAAACATTGTGAATATCTACAAAGATTGTTCAAATTATGACGCTAGGGTCAGAATGAGCCCTATCCTTAAGTGTTATGAGAATTATTGATATCAATATTCCAAAACAATTTTTGACAAGAAACATTTCTTGGTGGACATTTTTAAGATTGGTAATCATTAAGTTCAGGGATTTGGAATTGGCCCTGTCCCTAGAGACTCAGTTACCTTCTTTTTGTTATATGATATTGCATTTGAATCATATGCACAGTTACAAATGTAGAATTAAACTTTGCTATGAGTTGGACTAGTTTCAAACCAAGTGTTATGCATTTTTATCCTTTTATGAAATTTGGACCAGGTGCACAATTAAGATGTGGATTTGAACTTTGATATAAGCTGGCATAGATTTTGACAAAGTGACATATTTATTTTATTTTATTTTACTGGTCTGGTCTGGTATTTACTGAACTTAATGTACAGACTAATCAAACCGAGTCTGCAATTCTTATGTAATTTTGTTGTGATTAATGCATCCGAGGGATCACTTTGTTTCCAGATTTTTATACTTCACAACAGCCGGTGTCAAGTGCTGTGTGGAAGCCGTAAAAAGTTGCCCCGTATTTCACTTAAGTGTTGTTATGTTTTTCTTGTCCTTCGGGATCATTGATGCCAGCACTATTAAGTGTTGAGAATTGAGTACCGCTCAAGCCGGTGCTAGGGGGCATGAGGGATGTTGCACTTATTCATTATCCCTCATGTACAGACTCAATCAAACCGAGTCTGCAATTCTTATGTAATTTTGTTGTGATTAATGCTTCCGAGGGATCACTTTGTTTCCAGAATTTTAATATTGACCAAGTGACCAACTTTGTTTATGAACAGCTATGAAATAAGGACCATGTATATAAGGAAAAATAAAAGAAATATTATGCATGGAGTATGGTCTTGTTACCAACTTCGTTCAAGTTCTTGTAATAAACACCAGCTTTGATTGCTTTTACACATATATCAGTCCGTCCCAATCTGAGGATTTAGGGCCGATGTCGCCCCCTTGATTTAATTTATGCGCCTTGTGTGCCAATACAAATTCACGAATAACTAGTGTTATTTCTTGGACGAACGGCCATATTTGCTTTTTGTTGTTTTTTCTTCAAAAAAAATTGCAGCTAGGACATATTTTTGTTTCTACGTGACACTGAAGTTTAGTGAGAAGGAAAGTGTCTACCGAAGTTGATTTTTACCAGGTTTTTCTATCCGGCTTTTTATAATTTTTTCCAAATTCAGTCAGTATATACAGCGTATTAGGGTCCGTAATAATTATCGTAATAAATAATTTAAAGTAATTAAATTATTCCACACACCTTTAGATCATAATTTCTGACCAAGGGATGATGTTTTTATTCTGTAAACATTTTGTTAAGACCTTTCGAAAATGACTTATTTGTTTTAGAACATTAGACTTAGAAAAAAGCAAATAAACAAACAAACACACACACACACACATATTTAATTAAATAATAAGTAAAAAGTACGACGTGTCAATTTGATGTTTTGAGAAAAACGAAAGGTTTTAACTGTTTATTGTAGAAATGTAAAAATAAAGCCATTAATATGAAACAAAATACTTTCAAGAGATTTATTCTTTTTCTGATAAATATCCCTTTGTTTAATGTTTTGGCAAAGAAATATTTCAATATTGTAAAGTGCAAAACAACATTGTTTTGAATTCATTTTTATCATGATTGTAATCTTTTGATATCGAATTATGGAATTAATACAATGTAGAATTATGTTTTATTTACATTAGGCTAAGACAAGATTGAAGCATATTTCTATTAGGAAACCGGTAAAAACGCTGAGAAAGTTTTTAATTATATTGTATACGTCGCGAAAAAATGCAGATATTTGGTGATTTATTGGCCGCCTCCGTGGTTGAGGGGTTAGAGTCGATGCCTTCTAAACCAGGTACTTCTCTGGCGTGGGTGCGATCCCCGGGAGATGCTTTGGTAGTTTAGCGCGGATGGAGGTTGTATAGTACTGGTGTAACTCTCCAGGAACGGTGGTTAGGAAACTACCCGCCTATATGACTGAAATACTGTTAGAAAAAGGCGTAACATGAAACAAACAAACAAATATCTGTCCTTGAAAAGTGTAATCTGTTATTCTACTGTATGTTTATGAAAAAATTCTGGTTCGACAGGAAATAAAAAGGGAAGATATTTACTGGATCACCTATTTCAAGTTCTCTGTTAAAAAAGGTTCCACATTTAAATTGTATATTTCAAAATATAAGAACATTTAAGTTATGAGGGTTGTCTTATTCTGTTACAAAATTGTTAAGAAAACTATTAGTGTTTAAAAAGTTATAAACACTTCATATGCATTTTCTTTTTAAATTGAATTCTATTTTTAAATACTTGTCACAAGCAAATAAAAAGTATGAAACGTATCTTTTAGCAGATATAATAACGTTTTTTTTAATACAAAGACATATATCCAGTGTATTGTCGCTTAGTGCTTACACTTGAGGCATTTACTTGATACTTTCTTACACTCAACTAAAATCTCCTTTTCTTTCGATTTATTTAACTTTAATGCTATTATTTAATTAAATTATTAAACGTAATTTTTAGATCGACTATTCGATAAGAATAAGTAGACTAATTGTAGTCACCCGAGCGTCGGCGTCTGCATCGGTGTCGGCGTAACTACTAATGTAAAAGTTTTTGTAATACCTCAAATATTTTCCATTGACATATGGCTTTGAAACATTGCACACTTGTTAACCTTCATTATCCAAACCTGCAGACAGGAGGAGATAACAGTATCAAGCATTTTGACAGAATAATGCCCCGTTTTCGACTAAGAATTTACGTTAAAGTTTTTGTAATATCTCAAATATTTTAAAAGAACATTCACATATGGCTTTGAAACTTTGCACGCTTGTTAACCATCATTATCCCAACCTGTAGACAGGAGGAGGTAACTGTATCAAGCATTTTGACATAATAATACCCCTTTTCTGACTTAGAATTTAAGTTAAAGTTTGTATACCACCTCAGATATTTTCACTATTAACATTTGACTTTGAAGCAAGTTGAAATTTTATACTCTTCTTTGAGAGCATAATAGGACTCTCTTCGAGGCCTTTAACAGTTACATTTAAAGGAAAATTTGGCCCTTTTGTTAACTTAGACAATTTTACATTATCAAGGCTCTTTTTCTATCAAACTCTTAGAATAATCGAGTGTTGCTGTCCTACCGACAGCTCTTGTTTCAGAGGAGTTATCAAGATATATAATTGTCTGGAAATTATTATTAAGGATGTTGTAAGTGAGAGTTCTTTGGTATTGCCATGAATAAAACAATATTGTCCACCCAGGTTGTATTCATTGAAAGGTATGTCGAACAAACATATGTCAGATTATGACATTGTCATTATAAAATCTAGTTAAGCAACCTTTTATCCTTAAATTGTCACGTAGGGTCATATATGACTGAAGTTATATAATTTAAAAACATATTTAATGTTTATTAGTAGAAAATCTTTGTATTTCTACTAATTAAATTGTATGTTTTATGCAATACTTTATACAGTATAATGATTAATTACTTTTATTTGGAAAACAGATAGTTCATACATATTTAGGGATGAACACAGATGTTACATTTTGTTTTATTATATGATCTAAATATTACAGCAGTCTCATAGTTCCAAACAGTAGTCAACAGAACTTTTTATAGTATCATATTTTCCGGGTGTAGTATCATATTCACTGATTTTCCCAGTCAAATAATAAATAGAGACTCATATTCAATGACCAAATATCGTAGACTGTTAATTACACGTGCTTATTAAAAAAATAATTGTTGCGTTTTGTTCTTTATGGTGTATTTCTCGTTTAGAATAACATTCCTTTACAATTATTGTTAAAAGTTACACTGCAATGATAAGTATAATCTTGAATGACTTTTGTATGCGCATCGTTCGCGTTGTTGTTGCACACCTTTCACGTGCGTCTTTTTTCCCGCGCTTCCAACGAAACAGGCAAAAGTTGTACTGTATAAAGTTGTACTTTCTGTTAAATTCTAAAAATTTTTTATAGCTTATTCATTTAATAAAACAACTATTGACTAGTGTGCCATTGAATATGATAGTGATATTCACCGGCAAAATGTCATATTGACCTCGGCTATCGCATCGGTCATTTGGCTGATTTGCGGGTGTTACAATCTTCAAAGAAACGTCACCTGAGTAATAAATAACAAACATGACCCACAAAATTATATATTAATACCAATCGGAAGATATCAATAATGCTAAGCTTATATAAAGAGTTGGGCAGCATTTTTTTTTCTTAGGCAGTTTTTTTCATATTTTATCAATAACATTTGTGACTTTTGTCCAATTTTTACACAAATAGCATTTTTGAATTAAACAAAACAAATGTTTCGCAGCATTATGTCACTTTAAATTACACTATTTGGAAACAAACAAGTGTCATCACGTAAAAGTGACAAAGTATTTGCACGATTGTTCATCATCCTATGGAATAACATTACAAGAGGGGTCGCACTTATGACACGTATAGCTGTCTTTACAAAACATTGTCCTTTCTTTCGCGAGTGTTTAAAATGAATAGGTACACAATGGATATAATTTCCAAAAATTATGTCCAATATTGAATAACAAAACTAATAAAAATGGTTTATTTGTATATTCTTTCAAAATGTTTTTGGAAAAAAAAACTGATGAAGTTAAAAATGATTTAATACGAACAATTATATGATGAACAAGAATATTTGTTCTAGAACAATTTATAATCTGCATATTGCATATGAATGTATGTTGTATCGGATCATGTATCTCTCACTTGCCAACAACACCCATGTATGATTCGTTTGTGGTTTGTTGCTACGTGTGAAAAAAATATCATCGTATTTTTTCATTGCTTTACAGAAATGCAATTATAGACCAATTTACTTTAATGAACATCGGGTAATACTTATTATATTCCAGATCTAGAACTTAGGGAAAACGTTAAATATAACACTGGTTTCCTAAAGCTTCATTTAATAAACAAAAATATACCGTCACCTTAGTGCAATAACGGGTTACGTCCTTCTAAATCTAATAGGAGATAACCAGTTATTGCACTAAGGTTAACACACCGCTTCTCCAATTAATCTTGTTATATGTCAAGACAAATCTTATTTTATATGTCTATTAAGTCTGTCAAACTTATATGTCCGAAATCACGGCCAGTCAATGTTAGTTATTGTATCACATTTGGAATGCTTTTAAATGAACCTTTATCTTGTCTTAAGAATACATTTTTATAAAACTTTGATACAACATGTCCTATGCTTAAGAATAATGATATGGTATGCATTCATATGGTGCAGTAATTGCAAAATGTAAAAAATAATCTCTATGTTACAGTAGAATATCTTGAAGAAGGAAATTACTGGTGTTTTTTTTTCTAATCACTTAGAATTTCAAGGAAGTTTACTTTCTTTCAACTGTTTTGATTTTGTTTTGTTCTGTAAATGTTGTTATCAATATTAAATTTATGAATCGTATTTATCACATTGCGTAACGTTATAAAAAGAAAGGATAAATAACATAAATGTCAAGCTTCTATATTGAAATAACACCAAAAATAATTGTAACAATTTTCTAAACCACATGTCTATACACATAAAATGGGATTAGTTCCATTCTCTTTTTAACCATTACATATTTAAAGTGTAGAT
Organism: Ruditapes philippinarum; assembly: GCF_026571515.1. Classification (NCBI taxonomy): domain Eukaryota; kingdom Metazoa; phylum Mollusca; class Bivalvia; order Venerida; family Veneridae; genus Ruditapes; species Ruditapes philippinarum. The sequence continues at coordinate 11,680 of NW_026861276.1, forward strand.
ATAAAAATGTTGTAAAATATCTAAAGGCTTACGCCTAAGAATAAATAACAAAGAACATAGACTGCCAACGGTTGAATCATGTCACATAATAATTATATAATTATGTGTTTAAATGAAGTTAAGGTACATAACAATGTTTATAAGATTTACAACAATGTATACAAATTAGTATTATAAATTGTATTGAAAAGCATTATATATTGTCTGATTTCTGCATTGGTCATTAATTCGTCAATAAATTTACTCATTTCAGCAGACAAAGTTTTATTGAAATGGGGAAAGGGGACGTGATAAAGTATCAAAATAATGAAGTATCCTTTGCAAAAGTACTGCCTTATCCTTGACCAATGTATTGGCTTATCCTTTACGTAAATATTAGCTTATCCTGTGCCAAAGTATTGGCCTACCTTTTACCCAGGTATTGGCTTGTCCTTTGCCAAAGTATTGGCTTATCATTTGCAAACAAATTGTCTTATCTTTTGCCAAGGTATTGTCTTATGCTGTACAAAGATATTGGCTTATCCTCTGCCACGGTATTGGCTTATACATTGTTTGCACAATCGTATGTAGTAAAATGAACATATAGTTATTTTGATTCTTGCAGCCATGGAAAAGACACCCTAACATATGTCAGGTCTATCTCAATCAGTAATCTATTTCAAAAGTTTGACTATGATACTGGTCATTGACCAATACTTTATCCTGAAAAACAGGATAAAATATAATATAAAAATAATCTTTATTACAAGACTGTCCACTCTTTTTAAAGGTTGAATGAATAATATCGATTAATATACCGAAACGATATATATCTATAGAAACGTCCGTAGGACATGGGTTACTTATTGACTTTTGTTGCGTAGTGAAATATTTTATTGAACACAATAATGGCAAAATTTAAAGTTATTATTATTTTTACATGTGTACTCATCATAATTCAAATTTCACGTTTAAACCATTTCTTTGTCTTATCTACGAGATAAACATTGCATACATTTTCGTTCTTTACTGAACACTCTTTGACTTATCTGTAATTCTTTGTTACAGTAATAAACGTTGTTTTTATGTCAATTTTTCTTTATTACTTTCCTTTAAAACGGTAAAGATCTGCTGGAATGTACAACGTTTTGGATTAAATTGACCGAAAATGTTGAAGAGACAGCGGATCAATCGGAACAAACTAAATATATATCCAATTTTTAGATCTGTCCGAATGATTTATAGTTTTAAATTTAGGCACGAGACTGATATAGTTATACACTCTTGCCATCGGATTAACCGATATCTACTCGCAGATTTATTTTTCTCTGTATTATATTTTCTTTGGCAAAGTACTTTTATGCAGACTTTGCATTACAACATTTAGTAAAAAATAAGTGGCTAAATACATCATTTTTTTCGAGGCAAAACCATATTTGCTGACACGATTGAGCACTTAAAATTCCCGAATAAATGTCAAATACCTTAATTTAAATACAACAACAATATGAATAGTTTATTTGTATTTTTGCTAATCTCTTAAATTATCTAATTGTTCACATTCTTTACCTTGTAGTCTAGCTATTGAAAGAATGCCATTTCAAGCCTGGTAATGATTACTATAATTATTTCATACTTGACTTTACATTTGACACCGCAATTAAATGAACACACAATACCTTACCAGTATTTTAGTCACTTTCCGTGATAAGAACGAAGAAACTCTTACTTAGGATACGCCAAGCCATTCAGATATTACACTTTTAAAAATGTTTAAGAATAAAGAAGAAAAAAAGGGCTGCAATAATATTAATTTTGAAATTACACAAACCATTCCTAATGTTGTAAACTGGTGTTTCCAACTTCAACACATGCTTTAGAAACACGTGTTGTAATGAAATGAAATGAAATAAAATGTAACAAATCTTTACCAAAGAAATTACCATTCAAACGTTCTTTGTAATTCATTACAAATAACATCGCTGAATAGCATTTAAATCTGAAGATGACATTAAAGATCCAATATTGTTGGATTTGAAATCATAATTGTGCAAAAACTGAATTGTGGAATATTAATTCAGTAATGATTTATAAAGGAAATGTTATAAAGTAATGAGTCTGTTCTGTTTTTTTTTTGTATTATACAGACATATGATATTCAACATGACGTAATGTATTCACAAGAAATTGCCATTTGAATAAAGTAAACCAAATACAGTTACATATGTAAAACGCGAGGTCAATATCATTAAACCGATGTTCTTTAGCCATGACATCAAAGGACGAACCAAAGCAGCGAAAAAAGTTGGAAAGCGTAAAATTGAAGAATTTCAACAGAAAAAGCTTAAACCAGTATGAAAAGGAATCAACCTCAATATTGTGAAAGGTATGTACAAAAATCTTTATTTTTATGCAATACAAAAAGATATTGAATTACATTATCGACAGACATAAGGTAAAAAATAGAACAATATTTGTTCTTTTGAATGATGACTCAAGGCACTTGTGTAACCCATAACACACTGGCATTTGGTAGACGTAGAGTAATATTAAGTAATTGCCAATGATTTGGCATCACTAAGAGTAATAATTATTTGATAAAAGTAAAAATTGTCGAGATTATCATAAATCATTTGCTTAAGAGAATAAAACAACGAGCCTTCGTCTTGTCAGAAAACATGAAAAAGTTTAAGAACAGTAATGGGGTCCAACCTTGCGTAGAAAGTTACAAATGAATATTTCAAAGAACATTACTTAATATATTTGCGAGGAGAAAAGAAACTTGCATACATTCTTTACTATGAAAATTTTGTATGGTGGTTTTATATTTGGTACAAATACTCCTGCGCACCAGTCGAATGCTACACATTGACGCGATTGTATTCGCTCAGCTGCGAACGGAGCTCACTTGAAGAAACCCTGCCAAGGAACAATGCTGTAGCTGAACTGTCCTAATGTGAATTCCATGTGGCTTACTGCCATGATCCGAAGTAAATGTGAAAATTACCAAAACCACCCACCTTCACCCGATTTTTAAATGATTGCATGTGCTTAGAAAAAAAATTATTTTTTTTTATTCTGAACAAACAAATTGTTTTTGCTCGTATGGTGCAATGTAAAATTAACATTGTTTTATATTAATATCATAACACCATGCCATAAGTTATCAAACTTATTTGTTTCTATTGTCAATGCCCTCAGGGAATCTTTCCATTTTAAGATTACTATTTAGACAAAAACAAATGACGTTCACTTGAAACCAAAAGCCAAGCCAAAAGTTCTGGAATCAATGATCTCGAAGGACGCTTAGATAATGTACATATGGATCTTAAGATGTTTAATTCCAATTTGATATCAGAATAGGCTGCTTCACCTTTTTTATTTCCTTGTTACAAATTTAACAATTATGACATCTCACTTCAAATTATATGTATGATTACAAAACAGATCGACAGCAGCAAATGAAGCCATTACGATGTATTTATATATTGTTTTGTATTCATGTTTCATGGCTTTGTTAAAGTATACCAAAAAGTTGGTGACAAAGAAGCCATATTTAAACATTCTAAATGCCAACAGCAAACAAATTGAGAAGTTCATCTTGTTAGAAACGACGTCGAATACAAATTATGTTTAATCAAATATAAAATTTCTGGATAATGCGCGCCAAAATCTAAAAATTCAAATTCAGAATTATAATGTCCTGAATACTGTTGCAAATAATGAAGACACCATCTGCATTTTCATTTTTTATGAAAACAGATGTATCATGTTAACAAAGATATTAGATATTGTTATGACAATTGTCTGAAAGTTAATAACAAAATTAAAAATAAATGTGAAAGTAACTACCAAGACTTAAATAAAGTTGTCGATAATGGAATAACTTCACGTATTTTTTCAATTGTGTCTCTATGTTTTGATTAATTTAAATGATTTAGTTTACCACAATTTTATTTACGTGTAATGCATAATAAGATGCAAATTATATGATGCAATTATTAGACGATATCCGAAATTTGAGTATTGAAAGGATTTCTGTATGTAAAGTTCAAACAAAAAATCAAAAACATTTATATTTATTGTTTATAATTCAATGTTAA
>NW_026861277.1:0-104821 GCF_026571515.1 Ruditapes philippinarum
TAAGTACTCTTCGTGTTTTCGCTTTTTCGCATTTTTTGGGGCAACAATTAAATCGAAAATACGAAAAAGGAGGGCGAATATACTACACATAAAATCTGTCATATATTCGCATTCCATCTGTCGTATTTTCGCTTTTTCGCGTTCAAAATACAAAAATGCGAAAACACAAAGAGACAACAAACATCACTTTGTTGTCTCTTCACATTTTTACCTTTTAGCATAGTTACGTTTTCGCATTGTTACATTTTCGCTTTTTTCGCATTGTTAAATTTTCACATTGTTGCATTTTCGCATTGTTACATTTTCGCATTGTTATATTTTCGCATTTTCGCGTTCCGGTTGTACATGCGCATGAAGACATCAAATTATTATTTAATAGTCCTATATAAGATATGTTGTATTCACGTAGATGTATAATTTAAAAGTATCACCCCGCTCCTAACACGTGTAAAATAATTAAATAATATAACCGTAAGGGTTTCAGCTTGTTTTGAATCAATAAATGCAACAATTATTATAATAAATACAGTCATTTTTTCCTACCATCTTTAGATTATCAGTTTATTTTTGCTGACGGGTGTGACATGAGATTTACGATAAAGGCACTGCCCGCACGCGTCTAAAGATAGTTATGTCTGAGATTGAAAGACTTTTATACTGATACTGTAAATTAATAATTTGAAACATCAAAACTGTCTTATTATTTATATTTATATTATCGTTGAAAAAGAAACCTGTTTCATATGGGAAATTATCTCTAAATTTCAGTTCGAATCTTTTTATTTGTATCACTGTTTGCTTTTATTTATCTACATTGGTATGGTTTTAAGCAAAATATTGCATCTAAAATATTCATGGAAAAAGAAATATAATGTAGTTAACTCACGTAAAGACAAACATTATTGCATTATTTAATCTTTTTCTAATCTTTTTAGTCATGAAATTACCATGAAATATAAAAATATATTTACAAATCATTCACATTTACACAATTATGACCAGAGCTGCATTACTGGTACTGGTACTGGTACTGCAGTACGTACTGCAGCGATTTTGCAAGTACTGGTACTGATACTGAATTACTCTTACAAAATTTTGCTACTACTGGTACTGGTTCTGCATTACTGTCTTAAAAAGTGGTACTGCTACTGCATTACCCAGTACTTTTGGTTTTGATAAAGATTAAAAATATCATCAATTTTTCTCATAAAATAAAGCTGTAAATTACATTAACTATAATTATTTCATTTCTGTGAAAAAGTAAGTTATAAAATCTAAAGATAATTTGCTGCAATATTCCTTCAAATGTTAACATAGTATTCATCATAAAAAGCACCAAAGACTTTAAGTAAAAATTAAATTACGATAAACAGACTCAATAACTCTTTACCCTAAAATATCCTTATTAAGATCTTCTATTACTTTGTATTTACTAGTAAAAGAGCAAAATAAACACTAATTAATTTCTTCTACATGTATTCTAAAAAAATCCCATTTCAAGTGAAAAAGTGATATTGTTAGCACCATAAAAAGTTGTTATTTACTTTGGTATAAATTGAACGAGGTGTGAAAGTGTGAAAGGCAACAAAAGACTGTTGTGTTTTAAATGAAAGATGTTTGCATTGTATTTATACAGTTGACTGGTTACTCAACAATTAGAAATGACATGAATATTATGTTGTAAATATTGTTTGTAAAAAGTATGTTAAAACTATAAAGTTGTAAATATGTTATGTTAACTTTAAAGCAGCACGCCTCCAGATTTATCCTAATTTTCATGAAAATTTTGAAAATGTATTTAAAGGTAAAATATTGTTAAATGAACAAAGAAAGTACTCGACACATTACAATCGGCACTTAAAATCCACGTAAATTACCAAAAAGAGGTCAAAATATGCATAAATAGCCCCTACTGCGTTAGTAACACAGTAGAAATATGGTGATAAATACTATAAAATACAGTCATTAATTGCACATAAGATATAAATTATCACTTGAATCTTTAATTTGTTTACTTTTCTCAATGTTTTAGTATTTTTTTCCAAGTTTAATTTTCTTGAAATATTTTTGGTCATCTGGAGGCATGCAGCTTTAAAGTAAATTATGATTTTATTTCTTTGCTGAATAATATTTGCAATTATTTGTTTGACACTGTATTTATTCAAACTTTGATGAATATATAAAAGTAATGGTACTGATACTTAATTACTTCACCAAAAAAAGTACTGGTACTGCCTGCAGTACCGAGCTAAAATCTAGTACTGGTACTGGTAATGGTACTGCATAATTTGCCATGTACTGGTACTGGTACTTAAGTACTACACCCTTAGTACTGATGCAGCTCTGATTATGACAAATGTACATTAAACATTAACATTTTCTTTTTTTTAAGCTAGAATTAATCTTATTTAAATCATCATTGCCTCCAGTCTTATTAAAATACATTGTTATCGTTGTTACTAAGAATGTTAAAATGCATTGACTCGTGAGACATTGGTTATATCAGAATGTCAATTATTTATTTATTGATGTAATTTTATTATAAGAGGGTGTTATTTTTTGTATTTTATGAGGCCATAATTATTATTTTAAAAAGGGTAATGTAAGTTGACTTAATCTTGATAACATATCTTATTTACAATAAGTATAAAACTATACATAAAATACAATCTTTACCATCTCAGTTTTCATGTTTGGATCTCTTACTAGCTCACATACAATAAGATTTATAAAGTAGCTTCACAGGAAACCGGGAGTTTTCATATATAGGCAAAATTAAAACTGTTCAATAGAATTTCTCCAGCTTGGCATGTTGTTAGACTATGATAAAAGAAAAAACGGGGGTCACTGTCCTCGTTATTGAGTTATCTGACCCTGAATTGGACTTTTTTGTTTAAATTAAGGGCATATAATTCACAATGAAGGTGAACAATACCTATTTTTTTGCTTATTGCATATAGTTTACTTACGTTTTAGTCAATGGCGAATAAAGAGCAGATTGGCTCCCACCTTCTTTTCTAAACCTTTTTTTCTTTCCTTAAAAAATGGCCTTTTTCTAAAGAATTTTTTTTTAATCAGAGGATCGTACCTCTTTCTTGTTTTTATTCGACTTGTTAAAATGAAGTTGTACGCAACTTTATCTTCATTATCTTTATATATCAATTTTGACCTACCAGTTTATGTACAAGTCCATTTTAATTGAGTACATATAAATATGTATGAACACCACTAGACACAAATCGTCATCACATGAATAAATTGTTTATAAAATGTTTCATTATCTATGTATCAAATGACAATGGAACTCAATGTTCGGTTGAGTTGTGGATTTTGTAAGAAAGGGGGCTGATACTTTCATGACTATTTTTAAAACAAACAAAAATCGATTGCTTTTATGTTCGCTGTGTATATAATTCTTATTTTGAAATAATGATTCTTGTTGATATATACAAAATATTCAAAAATTTGTTCAATCACATTTATCGTTAACTAAGTAGACACAGGTCAAACTTTGTAAACATGTAATCAAGCACTTTGTACAAAGTCCATGTTGACAAAACGAAGGTAAAATGTGATGTGATTCAACAACGGATTGAAAATATTTTTAATGTTTGTAATAAGCTCCTTTTGAAATACAACTATTGCTTTAGAAATGGTCCAGTGACATAAAACATGAAAATGTGCGTGGACGGTTGTTGGAGATGGACTTGTTATTTTCTAAATACATGTATTCTAAACTATTAACTGGAATAATTTTGAAGGAACACTCTTGTTCTTTGAGTAAGTCCTTTTCTCTATTAAGGTCACATCATATATTAATATTTTAACAGGTTGGTGCTATTGTAAAAGTAAATATGAAAATTTTCTTTCTTTCTTTTATGTACCAAACACAGTAAGTCATATGTCGATTTTCCAGCTTTACTGGTGAAGAAAGACGTCAGGTGCCTTTCCGTGCAATATTTCAGACACTGTAAGGGATGGTTTGGTAAGGAAGATCACAAGTCATTTTAGGGGGAAATATTAGCATTTTTAGGGGAAATTTACACCTATTTTTGGCTAGGGGAAACGGCCTTTATTCGGCTGTAAAATACAGTGAAAAAAATCACTGTGGTATGCAAACACATTTCACACTTACTATTTTTTAAAAAATTGATTTAAAAACATGTAGTCATTAACTTGAAACAATATATAATACCAAATAACTAATATAATACTTATTCATCAACACCTTTTTACAGCTATTTTAATCTATTAACACCTTGATTCTTGAGTAATGAATTGATAAACACCTAAATTATCACCGACAGCAAACTTAACACATATTACATGTGTGTATCGAACTCCTTTTTTCATTATACAAAAGTTTAGCAATTAAAATTTATTAATCATTTTTGCCTATAAATTTTATTTTTATTTATAAAAAATAATATAAAAAATATCTTATGATTATCCTAATCAAGTAAATTATTCATTAATTATTTTTAATGACTAAACACATTAAAAAGTATACATTACATCTAATCAAAAAAATCAGAATAATTAACTGATATCATCATTGATCCATTATTATTATATAATCCCTGTCGGGATTCGAACCCACAGCGGTGAGGGGCAAGTGGTTTGAAGTCAACGACCTTAACCACTCGGCCACGGACGCCCCAACATTTGACCTGGCAAGGAATTGAACTGTCGACCTTGATCCCCTGGGGTAGGGCCAATTTTGACCCTAGGGGTTTTATTTCAACAAACATGGTATACATACACTAGAATATGTTTCGTGCCAAATATCTAAGCTTTAGGTCTTCAGGATTTTCGCAAGAAGATTTTTTAAATTTTCACTATATACTTGTATATATAATGAAAATCAATGATCCCTGGGGCAGGGTCAATTTTGACCCTAGGGCTTTTATTTGAACAAACTTGGTAGACATCCACTAGATGTTTCATGCCAAATATGTAATCTATAGCGGTTTTTGATTGTCACAAGAAGATTTTTTAAGTTTTTACTATATGCATATAAGGAAAATCAAGGACACCCTGGGGGCGGGGGTCAATTTTGTACCATGGGGTTTCATTTAAACAAACCTGGTAGACATACAATAGAGCATGTTTCATGCCAAATATCTAAGCTCTACCTTTTTTGGAATTTTTCACAAGAAGATTTTTAAGTTTTTACTATAAACATATTAGGATAATCAATGACCCCCTGGGGCGGGGGCAATTTTGACCATAAGGCTTTATTAGAACAAACTTGGTAGACATCCACTAGAAGATTTTCTATGCCAAATATCTAAGCTCTAGCTCTTTTGGATTGTCACAAGATTTTTTTTTATAGTTTTTACTATATTTATATAAGGAAAACTAGAAATGTGTCATCATGCCACGGATGCCCCCGCATGCAGCCAAAATTTCAAATGTTATAATATTTAGTTCCAAATTTGTTTGCACAAATTATTTTTTTCATTCTATGTTCAAAGCCCTTAAAACTTTTCAATGTTAACACAAACCATTTTTATACAATGTTCAAGGCACTGAAATTATTCAGTCTTAACCTTTTGAAAATAGCATATTGCATATTTGTAGCCAAAATAATGGCTATATACATTTCCACAAAAGTATGAGTGCTGAAACTGAAAGTTCAAAATTTTTGTTCCAACATTCAGAAAAGATAAGTTTGTCCAAAATCATTGAACAACGACCAAATTCCAACTTAAACTGCTTATTCCTAAGATGTATCTATATTATTTTCAAAGTGAAAGGGACATAACTCTGCCAAAAAATCATCGAACCATGGCAAAATTCCAACTTGACCTGCGCATTCCTTTGACATATCCATATGTCAATTTTGAGTTGAATATGTAACACTGTTGGGTTGATAATGAACAGAAACTGTAAATTTCATATCATTTTCAAAGTGAAAGGGGCATTACTCTGCCAAAAATCATTGAACCATGACCAAATTCGAACTTGGCCTGCGCATTCCAAAAATATATCCATATGTCAAATTTGAGTTGAATGTGTAATACTGTTGGGGAGATAATATTAATAAACGGAAACTGAAAATTTTATATTATTTTCAAAGTAAAAGGGGCATAACTCTGCCAAAAATCATCGAACCATGACCAAATTTGAACTTGACCTGCGCATTCCTTTGACATATCCATATGTCAAATTTGAGTTGAATGTGTAATACTGTTGGGGAGATAATAAACGGAAACTGAAAATTTCATATTATTTTAAAAGTAAAAGGGGCATAACTCTGCCAAAAATCATCGAACCATGACCAAATTCGACCTTGACCTGTATTTTCTCATGACATATCCATATGTCAAGTTTGAGTTGAATGTGTTGTACCATTGGGGAGATAATGAACGGAAACTGAAAATTTCATATTATTTTCAAAGTGAAAGGGGCATAACTCTGCCAAAAATCATCGAACCATGACCAATTTCGAACTTGACCTGTATTTTCTCATGACATATCTATATGTCAAATTTGAGTTCAATATGTGCAACGGTTATTAAGATAATGAACGGAAACTGATGATGACGGAAGGACGGAATTACGGAATGACGGAACAGGGTAACACTATATGCCCTTGCCATTATATGGCGGGGGCATAATAAATGACCCCCGAGGCAGGGCCAATTATGACCCGAGGGCATTTATTTGAACAAACTTGGTAGACATCTACTAGAAAATGTTTCATGCTAAATATCTTACCTATAGTGCTTCTGGACTGTCACAAGTAGATTTTTTTAGGTTTTTACTATATGCATATAAGGAAAATCAATGACCCCCTGGGGCGGGGTCAATATTGACCCTAGGAATTTTATTTGAACAAACTTGGTAGACATCTATTAGAAGATGTTCCATGGCAAATATCTAAGCTCTACCTCTATTAGATTTTCACAAGAAGATTTTTTAAGTTTTTACTATATACACTGTACATATAAGGAAAATCAAGGACCAATGGGGTGAAGCCAATTTTGACACTAGGGCTTTTATTTGAACAAACTTGGTAGACATCCACTTGAAGATGTTTCATGCCAAATATCTAAGCTCTAGCTCTTTCGGATCTTTACTAGAAATTTTTTTAGATTTTTGGAAAAATTCATTTGGTTACCATGGCAAGGAATTTTATTCTTTAAACAACTTTGGTAGAGCTTCATGCTAGAAACATCCCTGCAAAGTTTCAACAAATTTGGCTCAGGATAAGAAGTTGTTTAAAGAAATTGTTGAAGCACGGACGATGGACGACGGACAATGGGCCATCACAAAAGCTCACCTTGAGGACATTGTATATATAATCAACATAAAATTTAATAGTACATTGTACATGTTATTGCAGTAAACAACATAAAAACAGTAGAATCTTTTTCTTTAGATATTTAACTTTCTTTTTAGTAATTTTCAAGCATATCCCCATCTAAATCTTTGTTTTTTTCAGTCTTATGATCACCAACATATTTAACTATTTCTAAATCACGATATCTGTTTTCTTTATTGTGAATATTCAATGGATTCTTGGCAGTTGTTAATTTGTTGAATTCTTCATTCTTTATTTCTGTAACAAGGAACTCCTCTAAACTCATAGGCACAACAAGTCTAGATACTCTCAGAGTGTTTGAAATCATCATACATCTTTCTACCATTAACGAGTCATCATATTTACGAGCTTCACTCTCAAAATTTAATAACTGAAACAAGACATGAAAGTCATGAATAACCAGTATCTCATCCATTACAATGCTTTAAAAACATTTTATACAAAATATCATTATAACATTTACATTACTTATTTAGAGATTGACATCATTAATATAAAGATTTGAACATGAAAATATTGAGAGTATGTAGCAAACAAGTGTGTCTGGTTGACTGCACATACGTTTAACATGTCTCCATATTGTCTGCACAAGCACATGATTTTTGTCAGATTCACCTGGCATGTTTTTATTAAAATCATTAATAATGTTCAACAGGAGCACCATAAAATAACATTTCAATTAGGTAAAAGGCGTTGTTTATGAAACATTATCCAAAATTAAAAAAATAAATTTCCCACTCAAATATTTGAAATTTAAGGCAAATCCTAACCTTAAAAGTTGAGTACCTGATATGTTGGTTCAAGTGTACCACACATCAATCTCTTTTATTATAATTAATGAACCTTTCAATTTTTCCTCAAAGTAATGTAAAGATTCAAATCTTTTCGGGTTATTTGTCATACTTTAAATTAATAATAATATGTATACAATAACTTCTTTCCTGACATCTACTTTATGTTTTAGCAAAAATCAAATTCAGCTTTTACCTGGGTTTTTTCACATTACCATGTTTTTTTTTATTTTTAAAGGAAACAAGGACAGACAAACAAAAATTATAGCAGTTTTACTTCCTCGAGTGAGCCAAATATTCTATAAATTTATTTCAGATAATATAATACTTACCACTTCATCAAAGATTATTGGATAACTATCATTATACGAGCATGTAAAATCCTTCAGAATTTCTGCAGCAAGCTTAATCTTCCCTGTTTTAATGTAACAAAGTACCTTCATATTAAACATTAAAGATGTTGGTTGTTTTCTTGCTACAACAAAGATTGGCAACTGCATAATTTCTTCAATTAAGTCCATTTTTCCCTGTAAATATTTCAAATAAACATAATTGATGACTGAAAAGTACATACATGTCAGGCATGGTATCATATAATATCAGTAAAATTCCAATTATTTTAAGACAAATCTTTAAGGCAAATAAATCAAGTTGAATGGGTGCTATTCATCAGATAGGCAAATAGTCTAAAATGTATATAGTATTGATATACCTGTGTAGAAAAAAACATAAAGGTTAAATCAAATATGATATTTAACCTTATTTTTACTTTTGGATGAGAATGAGGTGATTTTTGCTTTTAGGTCATAATGGCATAATTTAGGTTGTATGACTGCAACCAATTTTTTTCCCCATGGAAATTCAGAAATAATCAGGGTACCTGTCATTCAATCAATTAAAGCATAAATCACCTTATTATCAGTACCGATCTTGTGTCAACTAGTCGGGTCACCTTAACATATGAAAGAAGCCCACATTTGAATATCAACTCTTTCAGTAATTAAACAAAACAATGTCAGCAAATGCTAATGTTGCAACATGGCCAAAAATATTATTTCAAATTCAATATACACATGTATCTTTCATAATTTATGTTAATAATTTACCTGTTTGTAGGCTAACATACAACATAGCATAGCACATCTGTCTGTTAACTGCAAGGGGTCTTTTGACTGCTCATTTAATAAATATAACATCTGCTTGAAAGATTTCTTAGAATTCTGAAAGGAAACAATGATACTGTCAACTAAGTGTAGTACTCAGTTAACTACTTATATCAATTATTTCGAGTTACCTTACTAAGGTGACATTATTTTGAATTAACAATGCAACTCCATCAGAATTACATGAACTTTAAAGCGTGTAAATCCATGTTTACAGAAATATATAACTTTAGCAGGTCACATTGAAATGTGGTTCCTACAAGTAAAATTATGCAACTACTCATCCTGCAGGATAAGTGGCTCTAAAAACATTTACAAAGGTTTATGTTACCTGCAAAGATTATGGCCTTAATTTGTAGCAGTTAGTTAGTGTGTTGTGTTTGGAGCTTTTTAAAACATGGCAAATAAGTAGAATAACAAACACTATCAGGAAATAATGCTTGACTATTCTCAGTGTATAATAGTAAAATTAGAGCCTGGATAATGTCATAATTCTGTCAAAATTCATGTAAGAATTAAAATCCTTGGACATGACATGGAGATACCCACTTGCACACAAAACCTTAACCAAAATATGAGGGCAACACCATCATCTACAACTGGTTGAGTAAAATAACTCTCCCTATATGCCTCCAGTTCAAGCTATAAACTAAATAGATTAAATAATAAAACAGATACTGCAGTTATCTAGCACTTGCTAAGGCCATGGCCTAAGATAGTAAATTTTGTAGTATAGTACCATTTTGTAGAAGGAAGATATTACAAGACATAGATGTTCCGGATATTTTCTGTCGATGAACTTTTCACATAAATTTATCAGTGTGATAACATCTTTATGTCGTCCTTTATCATGCAGCATGTCCATCATGATTAGAAAACATCTACGAGATCTACACACAGGGTTTACAGTATTCTTCTGAAATGTAAATAAAATATTCAAGTAGCAAGTAGTAAAACTTTAATGTATCAGGAATCTCATAAAGATTTTTCTCAGGTATTACTGTTCATGGGAAAAAAAATACAGGAATGTATACACAGAACAGTACATGCATGTCAATTGTCATATTTGCCGGTATAGGTTGACCATACCTTTCTTAACTTCAGATATACATTTGTACATACATTTTTGTATATCAAACTTGCCAAAAAAAATCAGCATAAAGTAACTTTCAATTTAAGAATTTGAAAAAAGAATATAAGTCAAAACATATCAAGGTTTTCACCTATTACAATAAAAAAAGCTAAATTTGCTTACATTTTCTAAAAACCATTTAAATGCCACATCTGCCCTTTTAAGATAATACAACATTAGCAGCATCGTTATTCCTAGTGGAAAGTCTGTCTTTAATGGTGATTTTTCCTGGAGCTCTTGGTACCTGCATGACATAATTTTTATATAATTCATAAAATCTGCATGAATTCCTAATTAACAATTCTAATCTCAGGCCTAAATCTATATTGAAACAAAGTTCTAACTTCTCGATCTTTAGCCAGGCTATAATAGACCCTAGTGAATAGTAGTAAACAATCTTTATAGAAGGCATTAATACATGACACTAAATTGCAATGCTAAAGCTTTTAGCTATGCAGTTCTGGTAATGAAGATTTTGATATAAACATATTGGGGAAAATATTTTATTTACCAGCCTACATGTATATGACGGATCACTTATAAGATCAGGTCATTATTTTGCCTTAAAAATGTATAGAACCAGTATACAATGCTATATACAGAATATATGTAAAACATTAACTTTATGTAATTGTAACATTACAGATTTTAACAACTGCAATGACCACAATATAACACGCATGATCAAGAAAGAAATTCAAACAAACAATACCTTTGTACAACTTTAAACAATAAATCAAAATCATCATCAGGTTCTGTTAGATATAGCAGTGATTCTATTTCCTCTGTGAATATAAACTTCCCATCATGTAGTCTTGTTTCCAAACTTTTCAAAAAATCATCTGAAACAAAATCAATAAAATACTGTCTAAAATTCAAGAAAAAAGATTTTTACAACAAGAAGGAACATGATGCCCTAGTTTTCTTCATCTTGAAGGAGTGCTCTGACATATTCCTTAATTTACCCCTTTGCTGCAGAGATTTAATTCCAGGTTTCCTTTCAAAGTATTTAGAGAACATGTCTTGATCCCCAGAATTGGTACTTTTCACAATGCTTTAAACAAATTGGGAAAAGTGGATAACATAATTATTGTTTTCAACAAATAGGACAAAGAAATCAAATATTTGGCTACTTAAACTCCTTTTATATTTCACTCATAAGCTCATATTACAATTTGGTTTGCAAGATTACAATATTCTATGATACAGTGCAGTTAAATGTAACAAAATGACAATTCATATAATTTTTATTTTATTTTGTTCCTTGAATTGGGAACCTTCTCCATCAAACTGGGAAAAAACATACTTATTGGCAATGGGAACATGCCCCAGTACTGCCATCAAAATGGGCCAGAAAAAATCCTAAATTCTTTATTAAAAGTGTATTATTGATGATACATGTAGTGTACATGTATTTGCCTTGGACATTCTAGAAAATATAGGAGTTACTAAAACAGATGGCTGAATATTTTCCACTCAACTTCCTTGTGGCACATTTCTCACTGTCTGTCAGTGTGACTTATACAGATCACCAAGTAAATAATTGCTGTAGTTACTAGGTGGTCATTGCGACCTTCACTTTTAGGCATCAGTGATCATCACATGTAATTTGATTAAATTGTTTGCAAGTTATTGAGCAGAAATTGTTTTCACATGGGGCATAGTTAAGCTCACAATGAGTCATACAATCATCAGAAGTAAAAGGTTGTTTGCTTCCAATATACCATAAACATTATTTATCACACACCCGTGCCGATTTCGCAACTCCGTAAATATGGTATTGCACGACCGTGCATATATTTTGATGTGACGTCATTAGCGTTATACAAACATAGTGTAAATGTTAGTATTATACTATAGGCGCGTCAATGAAAAATGACTCTTATTTCACTTTAAATGGTCTTTATTTTGGGTATGTGATAAATAGAATATTAAATACGTGTAAGTTCATTACTGAATTTATTGCACTCGTTGAATAAAATAATATTATGCTCGCCAGAGGCTCGCATAATATAATTTTATTCAACTTGTGCAATAAATTCAGTATTGAACTTACACACATTCAATATCCTCTATATATATTACATACATGTTGACTTGCAATGAAGTCAATACAGTGATTCAATTTTACTACCTAATTAAATTTGATCAAAATCGTTGATTAAAGATGCATGAAGATGGTCAGACCATCACAAAAGCTTACATACAAAAACTTGATGAAAAGTGAGCCAATAATTTATAAGTGTGCAATATACCTTTCTTACGAAAACTGTGTTGTTTTGTCTTCTGTCGCTCTTCCTCATAATAGGTGATGCCCAGTACATCAGCACTGTACAGATACCTTTTTATAACTATATCTGAAATGAAAGTTTTATCTCTAAATGAATTTTGGTTCCTTATTGAGTTGGCAATAAGAAATGCTTACACATTTTTTCCTGCTTTAAAGCACTCACAATACAAATTTTTCCCAAGCCATAATTTTATACTTCATGGCGTAGTTTATGGGGAAAAAACTAAGGAATTAATTATTTACCTGGATATTTAAATAATTTTAAAAGTTTAGATCTATGTCAGTGCTGTGATCAGTGAATTTCAATGAAAAGGGGGATAATTTTATTTGGCGGCATTTTGGAACAAGGGGGCCATGATGGTCCTAGATCCCTCCCCTGACCCATCAACCTCATCCAAGCAATGTCTTAGACAAGCATCCTGGTCAAGTTTGATGACAATTGAGTCAAAAATGTGACCTCTAGCGTGTTGAAAAGGTTTTTCCATATTTTGGCAATGTGACCTAGTTTTTGACCGGAGACAACCCATATTTAAACTTGACCTAGAAGTCATCAAAACAACCAATTTCCAGGAAATTTGGATCAAAACTGCAGCCACTAGTGTTAAAGGAACTCCACTGAGGTTTTTAAGCCTAAAAACATAAAATTTTAATTTTTCACATAGATAAACATTAGCACTTAAAACATAAATATTAATAAAATATAACCAAAAAATATAGAAGAAATACATTAAAAATCATATGTTTGTGCTATTCTCAGTCCGATTTAAGTGAAAAGCTTTAAACGCTTTTCAATTTTGGGTCATTTTTCACTATTATAATAATTATTCTGGAAAAACGGAGCAAACTAATGATCTGAAATTTTGCGTATAGATCTACATCAAACGGAGTAATAATCTCAAAAAATTATTTCCAGTCCCGTCATGTCAAAAAACCTCAGTGGAGTCCCTTTAACAAGCTTTTTCTATTTTTAGCTCCTGTGACCTAGTTTTTGACAGGAGATGACCAATCTTCAAATTGACCTAGAAATCATTAAAACAACATTCCTGATAAATTTCAAGAATATTTGGATCAAAACTGCAGCCATTTGAGTGTTAACAAGATTTTTCTATTATTAGCTCCTGTGACCAAGTTTATGACATGAGATGACCCATCTTTGAACTTGACCTAGAAATCATCAAATCAACCTTCCTGACAAATTTACAGAATATTTGGATCGAAACTGCAGCCACTAGAGTGTTAACAAGATTTTTTCTATTTTTAGCTCCTGTGACCTAGTTTTTGACCGGAGATGACCCATCTTCAAACTTGACCTAGAAATTATCAAAACAACCTTCCTGACAAATTTCCAGAATATTTGAATCAAAACTGCAGCCACTAGAATGTTAACAAGATTTTTCCATTTTTTTTACTCCTCTGACCTTGTTTATGACTGGAGATGACCCATCTTCGAACTAGGGTTTCTTAATCGGACAAAAATCATAATCGATCATCGAAAATAATCGAACAACCCTTTTCGATCAATCATCGATTATATAATCGAAACATTTATGATAACAAAGTAAAAAGTATAATGTACATATCATGCTTTAATATTTATAAGAATTCCTTTTCCATGTGACCACCACTTTATCAACTGAAATAAATTAGTTTTAAGATATACTATGCTCATCCTTGAGTAAAATATTTTAATCAAATAAATTCATTAAAATCTATGAAATTATTATATCTCCCTTTCTATAAAGGAATGAATAAACTATGTATGGGAACAAGTTAAGTTGGTCGAATTGTTCTTAACAAAACTGCCAGTTTTTTTAATGACACTATATATTGATATTGCAACAACCACCTATAGTGTGTAGAATAATTTTTATACATAACATATCTTCTTTGTGTGAAGTCAAAACATGTTATTTTATATCTACAAATAGACGGTATAGCAATTTTTAAATATTTTCTAATGTCAAATTTTAGCATAGTATACCTTAAACTAGCATGCCTGATGTCAACTATTAACTCAATGGTCACCAGTATGCTTTCATATTCAATTGAATGAAAATTAATGTTTCAAACAAAACTGGCTTTAATTTAGAGTGTTGTTATAATACAGCTAGTCACTTAAGTAACAGCAAGAAAATAAATTACTGATGATCGACTATTTAACTTTGTAATCGATCATCGCCGATCGGTTCTATAACCGATCAATTTTCGTTTATACTCGATCATCGTTTAATCCCTACTTCGAACGTGACCTAGAAATCATCAAATCAACTTTCTTGACAAATTTCAAGAATATTTGAATCAAAACTTCAGCCACTAGAATGTTTACAAGATTTTTCTATTTTTAGCTCCTGTGACCTAGTTTTTGACCGGAGATGACCAATCTTCAAACTTGACCTAGAAATCATTAAAACAACCTTCCTGACAAATGTCCAGAATATTTGGATCAAAACTGCAGCCACTAGAGTGTTAACAAGCTTTTTCTATTTTTAGCCTCTGTGACCTAGTTTTTTGACCAGAGATGACCCATCTTCAAACTTGACCTAGAAATCATTAAAACAACCTTCCTAACAAATTTCCAGAATATTTGAATCAAAACTGCAGCCACTATGTAAAACTTTCAAACTTAGAGTGTGACCTTGACCATGATAACAGACATGGGTCTTAAGTAAATCACATCAACATGATGATGTGTTTGACTTTTGTTCCAAGTAATTTTAAAATCTTTCCATGCATGACAAAGCTACAGTTTCCACACAAATGTGTACCTTCAACCTCTAAGTGTGACCTTGCTAAATGTGACATTGCCTGGATGTGGTAAACACTAGTCCATAAATATGACATCACTTGAGATATTTTTTGCTTCTGGGCAAAGCAAGCCGTAACGTCTGACATATTTCGTACTCATGGTAAATACTTGTGCCAAGTTAATTAGAAATCCTTTAATAAAAACAAGTTACAGTCAAGACAGGAAGTGTACATCCTTCAAATTATAAGTGTGACCTTGACCTTGAAGTAGAGACATGGGTTTGGGACCGAACATGTCGTCCTGATGTGGTAGACTTTATGCCCAGTTATTCTAAAATCCTTAGATGCATGACAAAGTAACAGTCTAGACACGAATGTGTTACCTGTAATCTGTAATATAATATTGTGATAGGCCTCAAACCTTCAAAATGTGTGACTTGACCTCTTAAGGAGGGCATGGTTTTTTTGGAGGTACACAACATAGTGATGTGGTAGACATTTGTGCCACAAGTTATTTAAAATCCTTCAATGCATGACAAGTTACAGCGGCTCAATTGTTAATGATTTTCTCACTTTTGGGAAGAGGCTTTGTCTTATTGTAATTTTGAACCCAGACGGGCAGGAGGCCCTTAGCCTCGATTCATGGTCTTGATGTGGAGATCATTTTCCCAAGTAATATTTTAAAATGCTTTGATGAAGACAAAGTTTACAGTCCGAAATGATTTGTGGTGTACCTATTAACTCTTTATTTGATAACGTGAAACTTCAAAAGTAGTGTGGATCTTGACCTTTGAGGTAGGGGACGTGATTCTTGACGCTACAAAATGGTTTTCTGTGGTAAGACATTTATGCCAAGTTTATTTTAAAATCCTTCAAAGAGCATGATTAAATTCATGCCAGACAAAATGAAGTGCAGACGGACATGATATTTGCGTTAAATTTGCCGCCCTTCGGGGGCTAATAAAAAGACTAAACTATTCAAAAGCCTACACTAGTCAGATAAATTAAAAAACAACAGTTGATGCGATAATTTAGGCTTTGTGCTTTGACCACCAGGGCAGGGCTAAGGTTTTAACCTCAAAGGCCATGGTTTATATTCTAGATTAACTCACATCTGCTCTTTAGCATGAAAACTATAACTTTAGGGTAGATATTGGAGTAATTGTCTTACGAGAATAATACATTTGACGAGAAAAAATTATAGTCTATTCTGACCCTTTGAGATTCAGAAAATTCTATATCTCTAGTTCAGTCTGACTAAAATAATTTAAGTCGCGGCAAAACATATTTTTCAAATCTACTATCACCTTACAGGAAATATAAACGACAAATGATGAATGGTAATATAAAGTAGTTTCCTATGAAGGATTATACCAATTTTTTGTTTAAAATGTATGATCTTTTCGCCCGTAAAAAAAGACATTCCGACACTTTTTCCCAAAAAAAGCGAGGTGGGAAATTCTAAATAAAAAACAATGTTTAAGGAAACCGCCATTTTAAAAATATTAACCCCCCCCTTTTCGTAGCTTGGGGGTTTTTTTTAATAGCTAATTTAGAAACTACGATTTTTTTAGGCCCATTGTTTTAAACCCCTATAAATTATTTTTTATTCTAATTTATCCCAAATGATACAATATGGTAAAGAAAGCGGTTTTCCCAAAAAAAATTTTAGACGGCCCCAATAATTACGAAATTTACTCCTGCCTTCGGATGTTTTGGAACACTCGGGCTTTTAAAAAAGCCGGAACCAAAATGCGTCAGGAAAAGAACAGGAAATTAAATATAATAATAAATACATTTCAGTGAAATTTGTGATTTTTTCCGTAGTAAAGAAATGATGGAATTACAAATAAGTTGTTAAATCCTTTCCATACCAAAATTTTTTTCCATAAAAGCTTCATTTAAACAGGTGAGCCCCACTGGCACAAAACACTTGGGACGGGGAGCAAATTTTTAAAATCCCAAATAAATGGTAATTTTCAATCCGGCACAAAATATGCAATCTAGGATTGACGAATATACTTTTTTATTTGGATTTTAACGCTTTTTGAGCTCAACCCTCAGTGAGCTGTGGGGAGCTCAAAACTGAAAACACATGAAAATTTTTTTTATTTTTTTAATTGAATCTAAGCCCAGAGCTAAAGCGAAAGGTCAGGTAGACAAAAACCACAAATCCCCCCCAACACCACAAAAAAGGGGGAAAAAAGACAACCCGAGTGACAGCTACAGGTATTTGTTATGAAACACCCTTTTTTAACTCACTAGGGCTGCAGAATGAGTATTTGCTTAATTATAGGCTTGAAAGTCAGTACACATATTAATTTTCTTAACTATTTACTGGCGGGGATACTCAGGTGGATAGACCAATGCTGCCACTTCCTGAGGTCCCAGGGTTCTATCTTTGGTAAACACACACCATGGGATTGTTTCAGAGACCTTTTAGTGTTTCCCCACCTAACCCTTGAGGTGTACGGAAAGAATCCAGGTAACCCACCATACGGTACTGTCCGGGAGCATGCTACCCACCGCAAGGGGTTGGACATAGGGAATCGATCGAATCGATCAAGTTATCATGATTGAGACAAAATAATTTATTTGATCAGTTTTTTGTAGTTTATACGCTGTGGCAATAAGAGCAGTGAATTTATAAATGTATACTTTAAAAACCCAATTAAGAAACCAGCATAAGGGAAAAAATTTTTAATCACATAGTTTAAGGTGTCCACGTGAGCCAAATTATCGTTTGCAATTCACTGCTAAATTATTAATTTTTTTCATAGAAAAACATGGAAGCTTTTTTTTTTGTTTAAATTCATGAATTTAAGACCGTCTAAAAGGGCCTAAAATTAGAAATTTTATTTGTTTCTGTTTAAATGTCAAAATTTTTTTTTAAATCATCTAAAAAAACATTTTTTTTTACTAAATTTTTTGATACAGAATCTCCTTTTTTAAAACCTTTTTAAACAAATAAAATTTCAAAGGGGCCTGTGTGGCTGGGGGCCCAAAAAATTTATGAATTTTTTTGTAAAATAAAATCAAACATCGATATAAAAGTCTTTAGAATCAAAAATTTTCCGAGAAATAAAAAAATTTTTTAAAATTTTTGAGTCGGGGGCGTTTTTCATTTTAAATAGAAAAAAATAATTTTTAAATTTACGTGTTTTCTTTTATTATTTACTGAATATGTTTTAAGGGTAATTTTTCTGTGTTTTTAAAAAAAGATTACTTTATAGAATATTTTATTCCTTTAATGTTTAACCTACTGCGCAAAGTTGTTTAAGCAGGACCAAAAACTGATAACTTTTCATACCATTCTTGTCACTTATAGACTTTTCATTAAATTCTGCGAATGCTGTTTGAAAATTACAAAAATTTGTGGTTTTGGGGATTTCATATTTTACTAAAATTTTGGCAGGGACAATGATGTATTATACATTACATTTTGCACAGCTCATTTTTTAATGATGCAAATTTCATCCATAACTTTTTTTTTATGAAAGTGGGGGATTTTTTTCAAAAGAAGGAGATTTGAAATTTTCAATAAAAAAAGAAGGAAATTCGAACCAAAAGGGGGGAATTCTTAATTTTTGAAATACCCTTATTTTTTGGAAAAACTTTGAAAAATGGCTGCAGAAAGTGGGGGTCTCCCGCAAAAAATAGGGAAGCACAGTATGTAATTTTTTCATAAAATTTCATACATAAAATGATTTTCTTTACAGGAAAAATTAAGATTTTTCCAAGTCTGAACTTTGTAGGTCTGGCAAAAAAAAGCAAAAAAGCAGGAAGAGTACGGGGGGTCCCGGTGGCCCCCAGTTCCCCACCTCCCCCCCCCACCCCCCCCGCCTCTCCCCCACTTTAAATTTAGGCACAAAAACTAAAGAAGAAAGGGGTTCATTGAGGAAAAAAAATGTAAGTTCCTTTTAACCTCAATTTTAAATTTTTTTTTAAAGGTTTTTATTCCATATAAGACTTCTCTGTTTATGTGCATTTTTAGTACTATGTTTTCATAATACTTTACAGTTGAAAATTCGAGAAAGAAATATAAAAAGTTTTCTTTTTAAAGGAATTCCTTGACTCCAACAGCCTGAAACATAAAAATTTTGAGTTTCCATCATAGATCAGCGGGGCACATTTAAGGAACAGAAAGATATGCAATAGATATAAGAAAAATTACCCACAAAATAAAATTGAAAAATCATATTTTTGTGGCTATTCTTAGACACAATTTGAGTGAAAAAAAGCATTGCAAGGCCTTTCCCCAATTCTGGACTATTTTTCACAATATTAGAATAATTATCTGTACAAACTAAGTGAGCGAATGATCTAAAACAAATTGTTCAAATGTTATTTTATGTATACAATAACATTTATTAAATGTGAACATAAATCCGGGAAAAAAATTATTCCGAACCTGTCACATAAAAAAACCTCAGTTGGCAATAGGCATTAATTAAGTCTGTAATTACTTTTTAAATAAATAGTATCTTTCTTATATATTTCACTTGGGAAATAAAAGCCTAAGCCAAGGGAAACATAAAATATTTACAATTTATTACAAATATTTGTTCAATTCGATCTATGAGGAAGTTAAAACATGTGTTAATATGTTTGTTTTTGCAGGCTGATGATTCATTATTACCTGGTCCAAGAAATATTAATACACTCAGTAATACCCTTGCCAAAAAAAAACGAACTTGCTATAAAAGCACACTTATGGCACACTTAAAACACACAATTAGTACACTTATTGTTGACTTTTTTGGTGTGAAGTATGTTTTTTCCTGACATGTTTGAAATAAATGAGTTTTAAGTTTACTTTTTCTGTAAGAAGTGCATCTTTTTAAAATAAGCTTTGCTTAAAGTGGTTCTTTTACCTGGAAAAGTTCGCTAAAAGTTTGTCTTCTGTGTAAGAACTTCAAAATTTATCAGGACTGATAAAGTTTTAAAGATGCACTTTTTGTAAACTTTTTTTAAAAGTGAGTCTTTTGTAATACTGCTATTGTCTATTCATTAAATGAATATCCATGCTATAATATAGCATGGATGTTTCTATTCCATTCTGCTAATCCAATATTTTCTAAAAAAATTGTTAATTTACCTGGTACTTATCTATAAAAAATTTATTTTTAAATTTTTTAAATAATCTTTTAATTTTTTTAAAAAAGAAAAAATTTTTCCTGGTAACCCAAAAAAAGAAAAAAGACTGGCAACTTTTAAATGTTTTTTTTTGCTCTAATTTTTTATATATGAAAAAATCAATATTTGCAGTTTTAACAGAAATTAGATTTTTCTGCGGGTTAAAATAAAAGAAACCCAAAATATTCATAAAATTTTCTTTTATTGTAAGTTTCGTTAATGAACTCCCCCAAGGGGCCAAAGGTCTGATTTAAAATTCTTAAAAACTTTATAAAACAACTGGGGCACTTAAAACAAAACATGACATAAAAGTTAAATAATGTTAAACAAATCATAGCTTTACTAAGAAATAAATTTAAAGTCATTTTTCATTGCAATATTTAGCCCAACTTAGATGAAAAAAAGCATTAATATCATCACTTCATTTAAAGGTCATATTCACAATACATATTTTCTTGAAAACTAAGTAAGCAAATAATTTGAAATTCTGTCCCCAATTTATTGGTATAGACCTGCAGTATAAGATACGAAAATGTCAAATATATTTCCAGTTACTGTCATGTCAAAAAAACCTCAGTGGAGTCCCTTCAATAAATGTCACAGAAATTATATAAAAATGCATATACATTTAATAATTAAATTCAGAATTCTTTAAATGGTTAAATAAACCAACAAAATGTCATTGTAAAAACATGCACTGATTTTATTGATATAACATGATTCTCAATACTTTTTTTCATAATATTCATATATGGGCAGTGTTTTGATAATAGCCTTCAGGGCTCATGTTTGGTAAAATTTGGAGCCAAATATTGGCCTCATTCTCCCCTTTAAAGTGTGTTTTTTTCTCCCCTAAAAAGCAAAAAATATCCCCTTTGAACATGTTGAAAATTGTATTTAACAGCCATGTTTCAAGGATCAGTATGTTAAGTTGAATTTTTATACAAAGTATCAAAGATGTATTCAATTTCATTGGAAATAACTAAAATATTTCATGACAGCAGCCTATTGTTGATAAGTTTGTTAAATGAATCTTGTTTGCGCTTTTTTTAATGAATTATTTATTTTTCTTCTTTTGAAATTCCCCCTTCCCCCTTAAATGAAAAATTTTTGAAAATCATTTGAAATATCCCCCCCACCCCTTCATAGACTTTGGCCCAGTCGAGAGCCCTGGCCTTATGGAAAGGAGTTTATATTTAAGAATATTATGCAAATAAGTAAAACACTCAAGATGGTGTCACAAATATTAAAAAAAACAACACACAAGCAACAACAAAAATATAACAATATATAACAACAACTAAATATCAAAACCTTCATACAAAGAAGCTGGGTTGTGATAATGTAGCGATAGCATACTGAAATTGCTATCCAAAGACAAGTGGTTCGGATCTCGGCTGTCTGCCCAGCTTTTGTTTGTTATCTATTATATGATAACATATGATACACTTCTTACTAACTGCTAACAGTAAGTTTCTTAACCATGATTTCAACTCATTGATATCCAACCAATTAAAAGCTTGCAGCTTTTATAAAAGGTGAAGTAAATGTCCGACTACTTAATGGAAAATGTTTATCATAAATAGCATTGAAATGCCATTTGCAAATGGTTTCAAACATTTAATGCTTAGAATTTTTAAAAGGTTCATTATCTCCTTATGTTTGAATATAATTATATACAGTTGTTTAAAGTATTTCATTAAGATATAACTTTTGTGTTTTTTTTTGTAATTAATTAAGACATTATTGACATAATACTGCGATGACAATATCTGGATAACTAGTGATCCCTTACAGCATTAAAATCAACAAAATAAGCACTATTCCCATTTAGACTAGACTTTAAATTCAATGTCAGAAGTGGCACACGGACTATTACTCACTGTCTATAACCTTTTGAATTGTTTTACATTGTGTGCTTATAAAGGTTGGGAAGTCTAGCCATACAAAGGTGGTCTGTATTTCCTTGCATAAACATCACTTTCTCTGAAATATTTTCTACTGGATAACAGAGTCTTCTCTCACTTTCTTCAACACTTACAATGTGAGGTACATTTTCAGATATAGCACTAAGTATTTCCATAGGACTTACAACTGCATAGCACCTGCCACTCTTAGATTCATGTACAAAGTATTGTACTGTACTCAAAATATGTTCCTGATCGGTTTGTATTAATACCCCATAGCAAATTCGTTTCTGAACCCTTTTATATTCTATGGAATGAACAGTGTTATCATTTACATGGACTCTTCTAGCTTTTAAAAACAAACAATCGTCCACATTTAAGTCTATGTTTGCTGCTATAGCTTCTTTTATTTCTCTTGGAATTTCACCAGGGAACGTTTTACCCATAATCCTGCAATTAGCAGCCTCTTGATAGTTTCCAGATCGTTTTCCCACAGTCAACATATCTTTAGTGAACTTTTTTAGGGAGTCACTTTGCATAAAGTTTGCTTCAGCATGCAGTTTCTTATGGGTCAATAAATATCTGAGGAGTTGCTTGCAAACTTGTCCAGTCCCATGTGCCGATCTGACTAATAATCCATTCATGTCTTCAAAAGGGAAGCACGACCAACCCCACATGGGACCATGCTGCCGCACATAATCTACCAAATGGCAGCCAATATTATGGACATTCATGCCACAATTACTTGTACCGTAGTGTATTTCAAAAGACACGTAAAAATCTTTCAACTGTTTTTCGGCTCTATCTAATTCTTCATCAGATGGGTTTTCAGTCAAAAGAATGTATATTCCACCAATAAGGCAGCACAAATTGTGGAAGTACTGTTCTGGTAAAATTCCCTTTAAACAAGGCACTGCATAGAAAAGTAACCAGTTTTCAAGTTCTGATGCTTTCCAGTGAGTAACTGTCTCTACTTTCCTTGGCAGTCTCGAAAGTGCATCGGTTGGTTTCATTGCCATGAGCCTATTATTTATATCTCTCATGTTCTTTCCGAGGTAGTAGGCCTTTTTAGAGTGTTCTTTGTTAAACCATAAAGACAAAAGTTTTTTGGTTGTCCCTAAAAGTACTCCATGCATATAGTCTGGTACTACAGCATCAACTGGGTCAAGATAGTCTATTTCAAAAAGAACAGAAACACCTTTGATACCTTTCACGGGTTTTCTTGTCTGTGACGCAATGACCTCTTGAGCATTGGACAAAACAGATTCAGTGGTTCTTGTAGGTGGAGGGTGCTGAAATGAAGGGGAATAACCACGTGCATAACCTTTCCCTTGTTTACAGACGGAGCCTGAATGCTCACATGACACACAACCATATTCACCATTGTGCTGATTCATAGCCATGACATAAGCCTTAGCCTGGAGGTCCATCGTTGCAATGGTAAGCTTAACATTAATTATTTGTTCCTCTTGAAATACATGTATACCGTTTGTCCATAGATTATTCAGCTCTGCTACTAATGGGCTAAAGTAGGTGTGGAAGTTTGGTTTACCACGTCCCTGCCATAGACCCCAAATAATCATGTTTTCTTTCCTGAATTTAATATGTGATGGTAGGTTGTTTATCACCAGATATACTGGCCACAAACTAACAGAAGATGAGCTGTAAAGCGGAACTCCATCGGTATTCATCATTAATTTGATAACACTGATGTCTTCTAAACAGTCTGAGATCCCTGGTCTCATTAAAATCTCTTTCAACTGGTTAACTATTGGTGCTGTTGCAAAGTGACTTATTTTTTGCATATCAGTGCATCTACATTCAACATCACTTAAATTACAGGTCTGACAATAACGATGTTCTCTAATGTCTATGCCGTCAAAAATGTTCTTAAGGCTGACACCATTTAAGTCTTGCAAAGAGTCTCCATTTGAAAATAACTTTATAAGTTTCATAAGCTGATCAGTTCCACAGCTAGTTAGTTTCATTTTTGTGGCAAATGCTAAGATAGCCATGCATTTCTCTGTAACACTTGCATCACTATTTTGCTTTATAAGCTCATCTGTGTCATTCATAATTTCAGAGGAAATACATGCATTTGTTTGTTCAGTAAAAACATTGGAACACAACTGATCTGTAGAGACGCATTCACTTGTATCAAGTTCATTGTGAAATGGGTTGCACATGTTAGAATTAACCTGCTCGGTGTAGTCACATTCAATATTTTCTTCATTTGTTATTTCAGAAAGTGCTGTCATAACTTTCTCTGACTCATATGAAACACTGCACATGCCAGAATCACCTGACAATTCTTTTTTCCTCCTGAATTTTGTCCGTTTAGGTACAGGTACTGTTTCATCAAGCTCATACTGTTTGTATCTTTTTCGCACATACTGTAACAACTCTGAAAAACAACAACAAAAACAACATTTACAAAAACAAATAAGTATAATACTGTCACTTGAACAAGACTGATCAAAACATTTGCTTGTAGGTTTTGCAAAAATTAAGTTCAAATATGAATCCTATAAAGACCCCCTATCTTTAATATGAACATGCTTTGTGGCATTAATATACAGTTTGTCTTCTAATACTTTACCTTCCCCAGACTTTTTTTTAGTATCAAAGAAACTCAATTTCTAAAAAATAAACATATAATCTATCAAAGGATGCCATGTCCATTCTTGATATACATGCAGCTTTTCAGAAGTGACAATATTTAATATCTAACTGTAATGTATTTATTTTTGGCCCATATAAACCCCTTTAATTTGTTTTTGACCGTAGCCTTTGATGATGGTACAAGAAACAATGGTACAAGAAACCATGAAAAAGAAAAGGAATCATATTAAATTGATGCAAGATCATCATTTTTTTCCTTTTTATTTTCTTGTATTATTGTTCAAACTTAAAGCAGCATTTATTAGCAGTGATAACAAAGAATATTAAAGTCAAACTACCAACTTTCCATTAGATCTCATTACTTTTCAATTTGAATTAAAATAAATGGCCTATTTAAGAGGTGCATCAAGTTTTCAAAAAAGGAAACCAGAAATCAAACTGACTAAACAATATTTCTATCAGTAATTATTTGCATATCAAATATTCCAACACTCATCATTTAACATTACAGGTCTTCCATTTTATTCATTCAACAGTTTGAAATAAACCAAATTACTGATAAAATGTACTTTAAGTTTAATGGTTAGTGAAATTGATTTGACCTGGAATGCAAAAAAAATGTTGAAAATCACTGCATTCATCCAAGCAATATGAGTTATCTTAGGATCTAATACCTTATCTATAAACAAAATTTAATGAATTTAAAATATTCACCTGGCAAAGGCTCTTCTGGGTGAATTGCCTCGTAATGAGATAAAAGACGTTGCTTTCTAGACAGTTGTAATCCACACACATGACAAGTCCACTCTGTGTCTGAAAAAAACAACAACAATTATGTAAAGCAGCCTGCAGCAAGACATTTTTGTTTCAAACTGATAAATATTCCTCTTTCAGGCTATCAGTTTATTATTTATTGTTAACAAATAATCAAATGTTGTCAAACAACTTAAATGAGCTCATTGACAAATAAATCACTTATCTTTTAACAGTTTTCACATTGAATTCTCATACTGTAGTCAGTTATGATGTACTTCAGTACATTCTATTTGCTCTATTGTAATAAACATTTTTTTTTTTTGGATAAATTAGTGATCCCCTAATGATTGAAGTGTTTGTAAGCACATTTTAAAATCATGTAATATACAAACAAAAAATTCATAAAAACAAAGTAGTTTCATAACCAGTCATCGAATTTAGCACTGGTCCAGTAGCTCCCATGGCCAGTGAAAAATAGTTCGGGCCACTGAAAATTTTAGTAAAATTTAGTTAAATATATAGTGGACAAAATTTAAAACGGGAATTCGGGCTAGTAAATTCAAAACCTTAAATTCATTGACTGCATTATGTTTAAGTTTAACAATATCTTACCTGAAAATGGCAATTGGATGCTGGCCATTTTACAACCAAGAACCTAAATCATCATCAAACAACAATCTTTTCCATAGGGCTTTCCATAATGTTTGGCTCATCCTGAAGTAAAATATACATACAGTTAATATTATGTTCATTTTCTTTCACAATTCTAAAAATCAGCACACATGTAAGTGAACAAAATAACTTCTCTTAATAGAAAAAGAATTAACATCACCATCACAATAAGTGGCTTAAGAGACTCGAATCAGAACTCAGCTTAGCACAGGACATGATTTTTCTCAATTGGAAAGAGGTCTTCACTACAATTGCTTATTTGGGAAGTATTAAAACTTGTGTATTCTCTGATTTTTTTGGAGAAAACTGCAAGAATTTATTAATATTTCTACTTGGAAGAACCTCAAGAGGCCTTTTATTGGCCTCTCCTATGCATGGTGAAAACCATTGCTCTCATACAAATTAAATAAAATATAATTTATTGTCGGTATATATATCCAGTATATATAAATCATTTCACAAAACATAAGCTAGTATATATTTTTTGGACCAACAATGCGCATACATGTAACATGCATAATCTAAGAACTCATAAAATACATTTTCTTTCTATTTTATATCACCATAAGGGTATTGATACAAAAAGGATTCAAATTGAATAACTACTTGTATATAATTAGCATGTGTGTTACGACAAGAGCAGATTCCGAAAAGCTATTTAAAATATATTTGTTTTCGCCGTAAATCAAGGCAAGTGCGAAACAAGGAATCCGGGTCAGCTCGGCCCTAAAACATACTCGGCCCCCGAGTCAGCTCGGCCCTATTCCAACTCGGCACGGGTCAACTCGGCCCACTTTTAAAAATGGGTAAAGGACATCAAAGGACTCCTATTGTCACGGGCTATTATTATCAATCAATTTGTATGTTAAAGATACCGATTAATTAGGTGATAATTATGATTGACTCATTCATTCAAATTTAATTAGTGACCACCTGCAATTAATTAAAAGCTTATGCTATTAAGTAAACACGTTTTTGTTTCATAACTTTTTGAAAATTACTTTACTCACAAAAAACATCTACGGAAACACACTTTTATTATATCTATATTCACCGGCACAAGGATCGGACCTGGGAAGAAAAATATGAAGTTATTTTATCAATCTGTTCATATTTTTTCTTCCCAGGTTCGATAATCGTGCTTGTGTCTATATTAATTTTATCGAATCAGCAAGACAAATAAATAACTTTTTTTTCTAAATATACTTTATTTCAGCAGAGGTACAATGTATAATCATATAATAAGATATTTCTTATTTTTCATTTACCTTAACAACATGCAAAGCAAAGTAAATACGTTATAGGCCTATATATTTTTGTAAAGTGGGCCGAGTTGACCCGTGCCGAGTTGGTATAGGGCCGAGTTGACTCTTTTCCCGAAACAAGTACGAAACGCATTGAGAACGGAAACTGGTTTTCAGGAGATTAAATCTTACGGTATATAGCTTGAGTCGATGTTCACAGATCCCGCAAATCAAATTCAATGTTTCTTTGCATATAATTTTTGCTAATAAATTGTAACTTTAGTGATATTTTATCTACAATTTGTCACATCCGCCGTTTTGATTTCTTTAGGAAAATGGCGACGACCTTCGCATATCACGTGACCTATCACGTGACTTAAAAGTATTTCGCGTGAGGCGAAATTAATGCGAACTTTTATTTGATTTAATAAGAAAACAATATCATTTTTAAAGAAATTTAATTTGAAAGGGTATTGTAAAAATAATTAAAATAATAATAAAAAAAAAATCTAATCGTACCTTTTCGACCACATCCGGCAGGTTGTCGGAAATTACCGAGAGTTTTTGGACGTTTTCATTGGTCACTTGAAAATGCGCGCACTTTGACTTTTCAACTTTGAACTCGGGGCATAAACACAACACAAAATTTTTCAAGAAAACATGTTTGCTACAATTATTTGGGAAGATAAGAAATGGTCCATCATTTCTCTGAGATCCGTATTGAAACCACGCAAAGAGGTAGAAGATTACAAGGTTGGAGACCATGTTTCAGCCAGATTTGCTGGGAAAATCTACGCTGCAGTCATCTTTGAGATAGGTATTCGCGAGTCTTTTATTTTAGGTCAAATCAGATTATATAAAATGCGCTGTAATATGAATATTTACTACAAATTAATAATTGTGTTAATGTCTGATAATTTATTTTGATTTTGTGTGGTTCAAGCCATTGTTTATCTACTAGAAACTCAATTTTTGACCGGCCAGTCCCGTACTAAAATCAACACCATGTCCATGTGTCTACATGCCTTCACAGAGCCTTTATTTATTTAAAATATACTTCAGTATGTAATCAAAATCTCAGAAGGTTGGCCAATCAAATATTTAAGCCTTTACAACGTGAATATTTGTGGAAAGAAATATAAATAAATTGTAAATCTGTTTACAGATACTGACAGGCAGGCCCTGAAGAAAAAGCTTGAAGATCCTGGATTTGAGAATACCCTGGCTAGTAAGTTTTAAGAAAGTAGATTGTCTTGAAATAAATATGGAATCCCCAGATAAAAAGTACATAAAACTTGTGAAAGACTGTATATTGCACCATACCTATCAAATGCAGGGGATAGGTCTCTAAAATTTTGACAATAATAGTTAATACAGTTTTTTATTAAGGTGAATAATTAATATAACTGTGAAAAGAAAAAATGATTTTAATAAAGAAATTGAATTCAATGGAATAACTGAATAAGTTAACATATTTTTCCTGTTTATGTGTTTTACATCACGCTGTCTGTAGGTCATATGGCAACATTCCAGCTTTACTGAGAGGGAGACCTCCGTCGTCCTTCCATGCATTATTTCAGACACAAACAGGCAAAGAATCACAAATGTTAACTGTCCTCAAAGAACCACCAATGTTAACTTCCTCAAAGAAACAACTTTAAACAAAAAGTTTGTTACCTAATATTGATTTAATTTTATTTTTCTACTTAAAATGCTGTTGTCTTCAATGTTTTAAATGTGTCTTTAGGATTTCTCGCTCAACAGCAAGAGTCAAGAACAGAAGCAATCAATGAATCAGAGGATGTTGAACCTGTTAAAGCAACAAGCAACAAGCAAAAAAAGACTGACAGCAGTAAAGTATCAGGTTAGTTTAAAGACAATTTTCACAAAACTTCTCGTCAATTCTAGACTGCCTTATAGTTTCATAAAAACAAAAGGAAATTGTAATCATGCTTGAGGAAACAAAGAAAATGGAAAAATATCATTATTAGCAAAAGTGATTTTTCAAAGTTATCCTGTAAGCCTATGTAAAAACATTATCGGGTTTATTCATCAGAAAAAAACATGAGTGAAATATTATTGCTTAAATTTTACTTAGTAAGGTATTTGAAATGCTGTAGGCCTTATAGAGCAGAAATTAGGGAATTTTACAATTGAACAACATTTCTGTGCCGTGAAAACAAAGCTTGTGTTTAAATCAGAAATCGTTTCTGTAGCCCTTAGTATACTGGACCCTGCTTACATTTCATTACTTTTCAGATTCGAATAAGCGACAAAATCAACAAGCAGAGATTATGTCAACAAATGATGACCAACCTAGCTCCACATCATATGACGGCAAAAGAAAGTTAGATAGTAGTGAGTTGTCTGTAACAGGTTAGTTGTGAAATTGAGGTACCATAAAGTCCATGTTGATACATTTTGTAAAAATGATGAGCAACCTTTGCCTATGATAATCACATTGTATAAAGAAGCTTTTGATTTAAGGGAGAGGAACTTTCTTTCTTTCTAATCCCTTTCAATCTTATGTAACAATTATATTCATATAAAATGTAATATATGTAATATGTTGAAATATATATGGTTAACCTAAAAGTTTTGACTTAAAAATACTGGATTGCAAAACATGATACAGAATTTCATGATGTGGTTGTAATAGTAATTCCAATTAATTTGCTTGATTATGACAAATTTGAATTTCAAACAGCATGCTTAGTGTAAACATTACTGTTCTATATTTTTAAATTGCAACCACACTTTTTGCAGATCAACGTGCCATGGAAGTATTGAAAAAAAGACGACCAGCATGCCAACCTGTGCTCAACCCCTCAGCTGTCCCTAGTTTGCCGCTCATAAACCACAGGCATTGTTTCCACTAGCCATCAGTCTACCTCAGTCTACACCATCTTCATTTCCTTGTCGAATACATCTACTGCTAATACTACATGCACCCCCAGCTATGGTTTCTCAGTCATCCCAATACTTTGGATTTCAACCACAACCCCCTGTTCAGATTGTACCAGTTACTTGTGCCACTGCTAGTGAACCAAGCATAGAAACTCAACCAACTTACTTCAACCTTAACACACAGCAGCAAGTAAGTGCTATTTTAAACAGTATTGCAGTTGTATAACATATGGTAAAGGACAATGTTATCTAGCAAACAAGCTTTCTACATATTAACAGAGTTGGCAAAAGCAATTGTCTTAATAATATATTGCCAGGTTGTCACAAAGCCTGCATGAATAAGTACAAGTTGACAATTCATAATTCATATAAATGTTGAGTGATCAAGCAAAGAAATGCTTCAAGTGTGACAAAGTCAGACTTTGCCGGCCCTATATTGCCTGCACATTCTACAACTGATATCCATTTCCTAATTCATGTATGAAAACTGCTTTTCATAGTATTAATATCAGTGCAAAATATTCAATTTCTTCATTCTTGCTTTTTTTTAGGAATTAATTGAAAACTTGTTGTAAGTGTTAAGAAAACAACCTAAATTTTTAATACGAATATCATAGGCTTATCTGTTCTCTGATTTGTACACAGTTATTGGTAAAGAAACTAGTATTCTTCCACTTTTACAATACATTGAATTTTTTGAATTGAGACATGTTTGAATTTTTTTTGTTTATAGATGCCCCAGAGTTACCTGTCTGATTTAATGGAGCCACTGTATGACGGAGACTCTCCATCAAACAATTCATGTCACCACTGCTGCAGGAAAATTCAACAGTTAGAAAGGGACATACAGTCTTTCCGTTCAAAGGTAAAGAAATCTAAGTTAAATGAGCTCAATACAACTTTCTAATAAGCTGCATTCATTCAGCAAGACATAACATACACAGTCAAAGACATCCTTACTACAATATAGTAATTCTGGCTGCAGTTCAACTGAGTTGAAGTACAATGTTAAAATCTATAAAGTCTAGTATATTTTAAAATTCTATAAAGTCTAGAATAAGGATGGTTTCAAGAAGTTAGTTGTCTCCTTGTTCTCGCTCTTTCAGTTATAAACATTAGGCAATTAAAGGCTAATTAACCTGTCACTTAAGAGAATTTTGCTGTGCTTATTTTGTAAACATATTCACAATGAAATGGCATTGTTGACTATAATAGCTTGCTGTAAAATTTTAAACACTGACATTCAAAGTGCTATGGAGGCATTGTTTCACTTCTGTGGAAATTCAGACATTTAATATTTATATGTTATACTACAGGTTAAGTAAATGATTTTTATGGCATTTGTATTTTTCAGTTAGATGACATGATGCTGAAACTTAACCAGTCACATACTGTTAACCTCAATGTACCAAAGCAGGTGCAAGAAGTAGCACAGAGACCAGCACAGAGACCAGCACAGAGACCAATTACTCCGGACAATATACCAACATCTTCCTTACATGTAAGATTGATATACAAATATGTAGATGGTTTTAAGATAAGAGTAAAAATTTGAAATACATGTTTTGAAAAAAAATAATAGGCAGGTTGTTCACTGACAATTTTGAGAAAAATGCATCAACCAGTTTGGAAAAAATCAGTTCATGATAAATTTAGACTTTTTTCATTAATCGGAATAAAACTTGTTGTTTTTTAAAATTTATTTCAATTCTTTTTTAAGCATTGATTTTGTCTTCATTCTGTATTAAAAATAAATATTAGTGTAAATAAGTGTGCATATAAGCGACTATTGTTTTCAAAAGTCATCTGATATTTTTGTTAAAATTTGGGAATGTTCGTCAAAGAATTAGGTAAAATAAGCATGCCCTTTGGTCAGATAGTTTATTGGTAACCCTGTGAAAAGATCTGCCTAAGTATTTTAATGTCATTCGACATATTGCTGCTGTTCAAAGTCAAGTTTCCTAAAAGGTTAAACAAGAGCGATATATTAAAATTTGACTTCGTCAAATTGTTTTTGATATTTGATGTAAATATAGTCCTACCCTGTATTTCCAGCAACAAGTGATGATGATTGTTGGTGAGGAGAAACGGCTTGTAAAAGCTATAACAAAGGCCATGAGGGGAATGTTTTCAACTGCAGAGCTAGTTGGTTGCTCAATGAAGGGTCAGGCAACGAGCAAGGTCCCAAATCCAAGACCAGGGCTTCCTGAAGACAGGAGAAATGCAATCATTGGTAAAAAAAAGTTCATGAGTTTTAAAAATGTTTCCATAGTTTGATTAATATTCTGTTTACTTTTTTGATCATGCCTCAGTGTTCCTTCTCTAACTGGCTGTCCACCAAGTTGATATTTAAACAGTAATCACCCATTTCTCTAGAAAAATTGGGCTACTGATCCTCGATGATTTCTGATTAAAACAGTTAGAAACAAATTGCCATAATTCTCAGTAAATGAGATCAATAATTAAGGAAATTATTCTAATGATCTAACCTGTGGTGTCACGAATACAAATCAAATGCTCTCCCAGAACTGAAACTTTATTTAAATAAAGCTATTGATAAACTGTACATAAATATGCATGGAATGCTTTTTTGTTGTCATTGGCTAACTCTACAATTCTGGGAGTCACATTCATCTAGCCTCTAGATGAGCACTGTTGATTTATGACCCCCCCCCCCCCCACCCCCGCACACGGTTACACGTTTAAACAAATTCATAAACGAAATAACCATGTTGTCTTACAAATTATTTTATCAATGTCTGTCATCATGAATTCTAGTAATTTTCCAAATTAAAAAACAGAAAATGGGTGTTTATTACTCTCCAAGCAGAATCACTGCGCAATAATCGCTGGTGATTAATACATTTTTTTCCGTAAAGTTGATTTTTTCTTTGATCTTTCAAAAGACGAAATGGGGATACAATGCAGAAAATTTGTGCGGACTCCCTTGCAATGAGCCCTGATATTTATTTATTTATACATGTATAAAATAGGATGATGTTCAGCCATTTATTATACTTGTTTTTTATTGCCACTTTTCTTCTTTGTTTAGATGTCCTCTCAAGGAAACTGGAGGTTCCAGTGCAGGAAGTGGAAAATAAAATGCGAAGTGCATTAAGAAGACTTTGTGCCATGTATTCAGGAAATGCCGAATAAACAAAATGACAAAATAAGTGCTGTTAAAAGTGTAAATATGTGATATATGACTAAATGCAAATATTCAAGATTTCATTATTTAATTTAAGTGCGGAATAAACTGAAAACCAAGAAAGTGCTGTAAATATGTGCTATATAACTGAATGCAAATGTAGAGTAGATTTTATTTAATTTATATTGTTCTGTTATTTTGTTTAAAAAAAATCTTGTTCAGTTAAAATTAATAAATTTGTTTAGTAAAAATTCATGAAATAGTTTTTGTCCTTAATAACTTGTCTTGTCACCTTACAGCTTGAAAGTAATTTATGTAAACAGTGCTTACTTTTGGTGTGATTGAAAATGCATATTTTCATCTTCAAGGTTTGTGGAAAGCATGGTATGTAAAATTTACCTTCTATATTAAATAATATGCCAAAGCAAAAAATTACAGATTTTTGTTTTAAAAAAAAACAAAACATACATTTACTGTTAAAAGCGAACATTTAACAAAGATAATATACACTTTTTGATAATAAAAAATGTGCATTAAGCGCAGAAAAAATACAGATTTAGTGCAGGAAAAATGAACTTTTTTATTGATAAATACACATTTAGTGCATTTTTTTTTCAATATAAAAACACATTTTTAGTGCATAAAAAATGAACTTTAAAAAGTCCATTTTTAGCACAGTTAAACATACTTGTTGAAAAAATACACTTAAAGCGAACAAAAAATGTACTTTTAGCACAATTAAAACATACTTAGAAATACACATAAAACGAACAAAAGAAATGTACTTAAAAAATACACTTAAGTGTATTAAAAACATACTTGTTGAAAAATTCACTTTAAATGCAGAAAAAACGCAGTGCCAATACCACAAACTTTTAGCACACTTAAGTGCATTTTCAATAAGTTTATTTTTATTATGAAAAAATAAACTTTTAAAGTACATTTTGCGCACTTACTGGGCAGTAATATCTTTTAAAAAAGGTTGTTAAAGTGTGTTTTTTATTTGCAAAAAGTAAATATAAAAAACGCAGTGCCAATACCAAACATGTTAAATGAACGTTTAACAAACACTTTGATGTTCGCAATTTATATGTTTAACCTGCGTTATGTGCACTTATTTTGGCAAGGGCATTCTATCACCGTCAGTTCTACTGAGACAAAAAGAAAGTCTGAAAAATTACGGCACTGAAGAAGGTAGGTTTTTGTAATGTCTTTTGAATTATTTGTAGTAAAGCAGCATGAAAAGTGCTTGAAATTCAAACTTTCTGACATAATACACTTCTGTCAACTGTATTTGTTCCTTATTAATATTTACATTTTAATTTTGCCAATTAAAGACTGTGTTCTTATGAAGAATAAATACTGTAAACACCCTGCTCAAAGGACCACGTGTTGCTCTTTCAGACAGGGATTTTAATAGATGAATGACTTAAATGAAGTTTGAGTGTCACTTTTTCGGTATAGATTTACATTGTAGATTCAATGCGAAATGCAGTATCTTTAACATACCCTTTGAGAAATCAAAACAGCTTGTTTCTTTTTTAATTCAGCATTTTTTTTATGTTATAATATCATGATCAGTCTGTGAATGTGTTATAGAAAGTTACGATTGAATTTATTTTTTATTTGAAGCTGAACTAACCCGAGAGGGTCTTCTAGAAGGAGCTGGCAGCTCACGTCGTTCTCTACCTCTTATATCAACACTCGTAAGTTTCTTTATTATCCTTTCAGAAAACTGACTCCATAACTGAGTTAAGTTAAAGTCACTGATTCAGAGCATCTTTTACTTATTCATAAAGACCTGGAAAAAATCACAGAAAGTGTTGTATCTAACAAATCATGGAATTGTGATTAAGAGAATTTTATCATTGGAAAAACAATGAAAACAATAGCATGAAAAGTTAAAAAGTGTCCTTGAAAAGCGTCAAAAGATCAAAATAAAAAGAACATGATTTTCATAGCTATAAACAGTTCTATAACACTTAAATATGTTTTTGACGAAACCCATTGTTTTTTATCTACTATTTCATTGTTTCAAAAAAAAATTGTTATCATCACTTTTTCTATTTTGTTGTGTAACCTCTGAAGTGTAAAGGATGAGCAATAAAGGTTTGTCAATATAACTCTAACTGGGGCACATCATGAATAGTACAGGGACTTTAGCTTGAGCCGCTGAAATAAAAAAAAATGCATAGCCCTGTCCTAATGTGCCATATGCTTATTGATTAATCAGATATCATAATGGTAAAACTTACAGTAGATTTATGCATATTTTGTATTGTGCAAACATGTTTCCAGTATTAAGCTTCAGAGCAAAGCAATAAAGGCATGAGCCTTGTCTTGTAAATCATTATCACTTGAGCAAGAAAACAACACACCAATTCTATTGATATTATGGAAAATTATTACTTGTGTCATGCAAAAGTTATTGAAAAGTCCCAGCAGTTTGTATAAACTTCGTATATTACCACTATGGGTTTGCAAGCTTTTGTGTCAGAGGTATTTTAGCTAGCTTATAGTATTAAATTGATGGTTTTTATCAGGTACAATCATGTACCTGAGGACTCTTCCTCCACTAGAAATGCTGGGAAGTTGCACTTTCTTACCATTGTATAAGAGAATAATTGCAACCTGATTATAGAGATCACCTGGTTAAAGTGGCCATTTTCAGGCCCAGTCTTCTCTCTGATCATTCTGGATTTGTATAACTTGTATAAATATATTAATGACTCTTTCTCCACTAGAAATGCTGGGAAGTTGCACTTTCTTACCATTGTATAAGATAATAATTGCAACCTGGTTAAAGTGGCCATTTTCAGGCCCTGAGTCTTCTCTCTGATCATTCTAGATCTGTATAACTAGATCTGGATAACTTGTAAAATATATTAATCATGTACAAATTCACATTGTATACATTAATATATATACAAATGTACATTGTTTATACATATGTAATTTCATACAAGAGACCAAGCAATTTTTAAAACCGAGAAATACTTTCCTATATTAGTATTAAAGCGATATAATTATTATATGTGTGTAAATTAATATTCTATTTTACAGGATTATATGCGAACTGAAAGTGAACAAGCTGCAGCAGTTACAGTGTTGAACTTCAGTGGTGCCGATCAACTAACCGATATGTTCTGGTATATGGTTTTACAGAAAAAGATAAATATGCCAAAACTTCAACGCATTTCTCTAAGTGGTAATTTTCATATTAATATATAACTCTCGGAAACATGCAATTGATAAATGCTAAGGTTTCTTTGATAATTTCTTTAAAACATTAAGAGAAGTCAGAAAAAAGTAAACATAATAAAGGATTGCAAATACAGTACACATATAGTGACGTCATAATTGTATCAAGAAATTAATACACAAAAAAAAAAATAATAATAAAGAAAAATAAAAAAATGGCACTAGCAATGTTTTCTTGCATAAAAAGTTTTAAAATGCATGAGCTTAACGCAGCTTGCAACTTTTTTTTCTGTTAATTTAATATACAATTTTTTGAAAACATGATTATGTTTTTTTCTTTTAAACTTTTTTTTACAGTCATTTTGTTTTAAAATCAATGAACCGCTAATAACATTACGTCACTAGACCCTTTAGTCCTATAAATGATAAAGCTGTTATTTTATTTCTACAAAGATATTGAGTAAACAGTGAATAAAAAGATTTTATGTTTGACTATATAAAGAATCAGTGAGGTTTCCTATTTATCTTGGTTATATATACTCTGTTATAGTTTTTGCTCGCAATTTTGTTATATTATCTTTTATGTTTGCATTCATCAGGTTGCTACCTATTGACAAATGCTGGTATAAGATGGATGGTTGAGGCATTTCCTCAGGCAGAATATGTGAGAAAACAACTTTTATACCATTGATTTAGTAATTTAAATTTATTTCATTTATTACTAAGATCCCAGATTATTTTTAGCTCAACTAAGCACAACATGCTGAGATAGACAGGACTGATTTTAAGAAAATATGAATGCTAGAGGCATTTTATAGTATAGGGTTAACGCACGTTTTTTCGTGTTATAACGTCTGCAGAGTCCTGAGGAACGGTTGGTGCAAAAAACCGAACCCGGTAGGGCGAGGGCTCCAACAGTTCCGAGGGACTCTGCAAACTTTATAACACAAAATAAACGTGCGTTGACGCTATTATAGCATAACATTTTAAAAAAAGATTCATAATGTTTATTAAATACAAAACACATACATTAAATCAGTGTGCTTGCACGGTATTTATCCAATTCTACATGTTTTACGTATGCGTTTTATTTTTCCGGGGCCAACTACTTGGGAAATACAAATGCTCAGAACCGTTCGAAAAATCGAATTTAAATTGATTTAACAAAGCTTATCATTGGAAATTTATTAACTCAAGACAGAAACAACATTAAATTACTCTGCACAAGGCAAAACATGACCCTCAGAAATTCTTAGAATGATTTCAGATTGACGGTAGAAAAAAGATCAGTGACATCAGAATCGTTTTGTTTTTTTCAAGCACACAAGTTTATAAAAGAATATCAGGCACTAAACATTATTCTCTCAAAGAAATATAAAGATCATTTATCAATATTAACATCAATACAACAACATTTTCTTATATGCATTTTGTGTTATCTTGTTTTGTAAGTTAATTAGGGTTAAACTGAATGACATAATTTATTTGTTTACATTGACAATTGTCCGTTTCTAAGGAAGGGCGACAACCAAGATAAGCGGCGATGTCTTTATGCCGTTTTTCCGGCATAGTTACTTGAATGCTGCTCGCCGTTATGCGATTGAGGCCCTCGAAATCAATAATTTTAATATTATCCAATTATTGACTTGTGAGCCATTGAATATGATGTGATATTCACCGGCAGATGACATATTGACCGAGGCGATAGCCGAGGTCAATATGACTTTCTGCCGGTGAATATTACATCATATTCAATGGTTCACTAGTCAATAATTGTTTTATAATATGAATAGGCTAAGAAATTAAAAAAAAATTACAAAAGTGCAACCTTATAATTATACATGTACAAATTTTGCCTCGTTGAAGCGCGGG
Organism: Ruditapes philippinarum; assembly: GCF_026571515.1. Lineage (NCBI taxonomy): Eukaryota > Metazoa > Mollusca > Bivalvia > Venerida > Veneridae > Ruditapes > Ruditapes philippinarum. The sequence continues at coordinate 38,917 of NW_026861277.1, forward strand.
AAGAAAGACGCACGTGTTAGGCGTGCAACGACTATGCGAACGCTGCGCATACAAAAAATAATTCAAGTTTATACTCATTATTGGGGTGTAACCCTTAAGTATGATAGTAAAGTATTGATATTTTAATCGAGAAATATGCCATAAAGAAAAAAAAGCAACAATTATTTTTTAAATAACATGCGTAATTAACAGTCTACGGTGTATGATCATTGAATATGAGTCTCAATCTATTTTTAGACTGGGAAAATCCAATTCAGCCAGTGAATATGATACTACACCCAGTAAATATGATTTTATAAAAAGTTCTGTTGACTACTGATTGGACCAATGAGATTGCAGCTATATTTAGATCATATAATAAAACACTTTGGCAAACAGGCCAAATCGTCATTTTTTTTGTTTGTTTACTTGGCCCTGTATGTTTTGCGCATAGGTAAAACCAGGCTATAACAAGAGCGCGTGACTATGTTAACGCATGGTTTTGGCCCCGTTATAACATGGGCAAAAGAGGGGAAAATAGCCGATTTTATGCTATAATACAAGTAATATCTTGAGTGTTTTTAATAACGAATCAATATTTCATAATTAAGGTTTTATATTTCGTTAAAACGAAATAATATTATTATCTCGTAAAAACTAATTCAATTCCGGGAGAAAAAAAAAAGTGTGGAAAATATCACAATTCAGGTTTTCCGTAATTTTCAACATTATAATATAATAATATTATGTAGCTATGATATTTTTTTAAGTTGTTCATTGTGTTTTCATATATTTTGCACTTATTATGGTATTTATGTTTTAAAATGAATATTTAAAAATTATTTTGAAATGTCAAAAAATGTCATTTCAATGCCATAAACACAACACAAACCGAGACAAAAAGTGTTTTAAAATATATACTGCACCCCCTCCTACCCACCCACCCCCACCCAAAAAAAAAAAAAAAAAAAAAAAATAGAATATCTTAAAGTAACAGCAAAGTTATCTATAAAAATATTATTTGTTGTAAATCGAGTAATATTTTCTTTGACCATATAAAAGTCACGTGGGTAGGCTACATAGTAGAGGTGTTAAAATATAATTGTAATACACCCTTTGTTAGCCATTGAAATAGTATTTAATGTATAAAGGATTTTCAAAAATGGTTATTATTCAGAGCGGGCGCTATGGTGCAGTGGTAACACTGTCTGCCTACAAATCAAGGGGTCGTGAGTTCGATCCCCCGCTACTCCACTGAACGAATAAATGACTACGAGATTGACATAACCAGGACATAGACACAGAATGACGGCAACGATAGAAACAAGAGAAGACCTTAACGGAACAGGAAACAAGTACCGAAAGTACAAGACTGAAGACGACGACCGATAACAGAAGGAAAAACGGAGACAAGAACTGACAACAAGCAAACAAAGACGAAGACCGACAACATAAGAACAGAGACAGGGACCGATAACAGAAGAACTGGCAACAAGCGAACATAGACATCCACTGATAACAGAAAAACTAGCAACAAGCGAACAGAGACAGGGACCGATAATAGAAGAACTGACAAGAAGCCAACATAGAGGAGGACCGCTAACAGAAGAACAGGACAGGGACCGATAACAGAAGAACTGACAACAAGCAAACAGAGACGTCGACCGATAACAGAAAAACAGAAACAGGAACCGATAACAGAAGAACATAGACGATGACTGATGACAGAAGAATGGAGACGGTGATCGATAACAGAGACGGGAACCGATTACTAAGAATTGACAACAAGAAAACGGAGACCAGGACTGATTACAGAAGAAAAGAGACAAGAACCGATGACAAAAGAACGAAGACGAGAACCGATAACAGAACAGGACAGGGACCGATAACAGAAGAACTGACAACAGGACAACGTAGACGAGGATTGATAACAGAAAAATAGAGACCAGGAACGATAACAGAATAACATATACGGGGACTGATGATAGAAGAATGGAGACAGAGATCAATAACAGAAACGGGATCATATGACAGAAAAATTGACAACAAGAAAACGGAGACCAGCACTCTGATTACAGAAGAATAGAGACAAGAACGGATAACATAAGAAAGAAGAAGAATGAAGACGAGAATCGTTAACAGAAGAACGAAGACGACGACCGATAGCAGAAAAACAGAGACGAGAATCGATAACAGAACATCTAACAACAAAAGAACTGAGACCAGGACCGATTACAGAAGAACGAAAGTCACGACCAATAACAGAATATCTGACAGCAGAGAAATGCGACGAGAACCGATAACAGAAGAACGAAGACGACGACCGATAACAGAAAAACGAACACCAAAACCCAAGAGTACTCAGAGAAAAATGCCTTAATTAATGTATATTTTGCATGCACACGTTTTAACCCCCTCACACATCTTAACGCTGAAGGCATCCGAGTAGCCACTCTATATGCTTGCATAGAGTGCCAGATAAAATCTAGCATATAGGGCAGGAAAGAGTGTAGTGTTCGCTGCGTAAACCCTAAATATGTTTAAATGCCTTAAAATTTTCAGTACTATCTTTAATGTAATTTCTATATTACTATTATATTAGCCTATAGAAAAATGTCTGCCATCTTGGTTTTTTCGGCCATATTGGATATTTTTGTGCTTTTAATTCTGTTTTGGTGTCTAATTTGTTTTTACCTAAACATGCTTTGTGACAAATTTCAGGCTTTTCCTTTCTTTGATCCATTTATAATAAAGAAATTTGGCGGCCATTTTAGTGGTCATTTTAAATGGCCATTTCAATGGTCAATATCAAGTTTTTCAATTTGGTATCCACCCTTATCGGATTCAGCATACCTTAAATAGGTAAAATACACCAAGATACCACTTTGTACTACAAAATGCCTCTAGCATCTTATAGGGAGCCAAATTCTCAAAATCAGTCCTGTCTAAGAGTGAATTGGTGTGATGGAACTCTTTTTCAAGGTGCATCATTTTTAGTTATCAGTATTTTTGAACAACATTGCTAATAAATCAATGACTGTATCTCAACTAAACTTCACAGGAATTATCTCTGTCAAAGAAGTTCAGTGGTTCAAAACTCTGAAAGTTTACAGTTCACATTTACTTGCAGCATTTTAAACTGATATCATTCTGTCCTCTGATGAGTGCTTAATTACCTCAACCCCTTGTTTACCAGTGTTTCATTTAAGGAAGGTCTTCAGAATTTAATTTCGTTATTTTAAATTAGAATTTCCAGTACCAAGCAACATACAGAAATATTCATTTCAAGAAGCTTACTGTTTTTTTAGGGATTGAATGCAGGTTTAACTGGAACTTTATATGTATATTTATTGTAACAGATGTTTGTTTATAATTGGTGATATAGGTTGAACTTTGTGGATTGAAAAAATTGACAGAAGAATCATTACTGAATATTATCTCAAAGTGGCAGAAAACCTTGGTTCAGGTGAATTTATCGGGAACCAGTGTTGGATTGATACCACATGGGTACCAGGGCAGTATTAAGATTAATGGCTGCCCATTGGTCTCCCCAACAGAGACGTTATACCAGGCTAAAAGTAAGACAAGTAAGTTGAAACATGAATGAGTTCATTAAAACCTCTACCATGCTAAATAACTTAAATTGGCCTGTCAATCTTTAACTAATAGTTAGGACCATTCATTATTTTTAAGGAAAATTTCAAAAATATGTTCTGACTGAAGAGCATAAACCAGTGAAGATGATGATCAGTCAGCAGAAAGTCAGAGTTACATTACTACAGAGTTATGCCCCTTTGCTTACTGTCAAGCGCTGACAATTATCAAGCAAACTGTCTTACAGACAGATTTTGTTTACACTCATACCCTGTCGCAGTCCCCACCTCCTGACTTATTCATTTGTATTTTACAGTCATTTTTGTGTCGCCTCTACGGAGTAGTGGCGACATACATGTATAGGGATCACTTCTCCGTCGTCTGTCTGTCCGTCTGTCTGTCCGTCTGTCTGTCCGTCTGTCTGTCCGTCCGTCCGTCACAAAACTTGTCCGGACTACTCCTCATAAACTACTGGTGCAATTTCATCCAAACTTTACAGGAATGATCAGTACCAAGTCTAGTTGTGCATATTGTCGGCATTTTCCGGTTTAATGATTTTTGTAAGAGTTATGGCCCTTTAATAATTTTTATTTTTAAAGTTTGTCCGGACTACTTCTCTTATACCACTAATGCAATTTCAATGAAACTTTACAGGATTGATCTGTAGCTCAAGTCCTTGCGCATATTGCACAGGTTTTCCGGTTGAATGATTTTTGGCCAAGTTATGGCCCTTTGATGAAAAGGTGTTTTTTTCTGTGTGTTGCGAGATACACAAAAGCTTGTCCAGACTACTCCTCATAAACTACTTGTGCAATTTCATCCAAACTTTACAGGAATGATTAGTACCAAGTCTAGTTGTGCATATTGTCAGCATTTTCTGGTTCAATGATTTTTATAAGTGTTATGGCCCTTTAATAATTTTATTTTTAAAGTTTGCCCGGACTACTTCTCTTATACCACTAATGCAATTTCAATGAAACTTTACAGGATTGATCTGTAGCTCAAGTCCTTGTGCATATTGCACGGGTTTTCCGGTTGAATGATTTTTGGTTGAGTTATTGCCCTTTGATAAAAGGTGTTTTTTTCTGTGTCTTGCCAGATACACAAAAGCTTGTCCAGACTACTCCTCATAAACTACTTGTGCAATTTCATCCAAACTTTACAGGAATGATTAGTACCAAGTCTAGTTGTGCACTGTTTGTCTGTCTGTCTGTCCGTCTGTCAAAAAACTTGTCCCCACTACTCCTCATAAACTACTGGGGCAATTTCATCCTAACTTTACAGGAATTTATGTCGCCACTACTCAGATCACTTCTCCGTCTGTCACAAAACTTGTCCCAACATGAAATTGGCCATCATGAGGCGACACTTGTGATCACTGATCGCTCTTGTGATAAAAAAAGTCGGTTCAAAAAGTGCAGCTAAGGGGTTCAGCATAAAGATGTTAACATGAATTTATTGAGATTATTGTTTTGTTGATTTAGTGGCTGAGAAGATGGATAGACAGGTAGAGGAATGGAGTTGCTATAAGGTTGTCATAGTAACAGATGACACTGTACCATGGAGCCCTCTAGCACTTTTTACTGGCGAGAAAGATATAAAATCCAGCAAAAAGTTACAGATTAAAAGTAATGTCAGTATTGGCAAATCCACTGTGGTCAATATGTTTGAGGTTCCAGTGGACTCGGTAAGTTATAACTGAAATGTTTTTTCTTATTCACTAAAACTTTCTTATACATTTAACATTAGTTAAAAAGGTTTTTAACGGAATGTATGGCCCTAAATAAATGGTTGTTTGTAAAAAAATGTATATATATATGATTATATAACCTTTCAGGAATATTTGTAACAAATCTATATTACAGCAAACTAGCTTATTTAGAGAAAAAAAGAGATTTCTGCATAAATTGTCAGCAGCCGTGTGTATAAAACTATATAAATGTTATGATTATCCAATAAAAAGCTGCATTACAAAAGTGCAGTATTATGAATTATCAAAAACATAAGTATTTATGATATCATTAAAGTATATATGACATTAGCTCAGTGATAGGTTGACTAAAATAAGATGGTTATCCTCATTTCAGTAATTCTTCACTAAAACTGTCAGCTACATAATTATGATTGGTATTTATTTTTGGCCAGGTTGGCCACTGGTGCAAACCCGGGTTACAGTATGGTGAATGTCTGGTGGGTGGTGGGCGGGCAGGGAAAAACTTTTCGTAACAGTTTTCTCAACAACTAATTATCACAGCCTCTTGATATTTGGCATACAGCATTGGCACATGGTCCCATACCGTGCGATTTAATTTCAGGTCTGTTGCTTATCCACTTCCTGTTTACCGACTTAGTTAAATTTTCGACATTCATGGTCAGTGGTAAATTTTTTTTGTAGCATCACAGCATCATGATATTTGGTATACAAATGCAACCCGGCCTTTTCTGTCTTTGACCCATTTTGTTATTAAATAATGAGTATATTACAGGGGTTTGTGGACATGTTTGTGACTAAAGGAAGTATTGTAATCATACCATATCTACTGGCCGAGGATGGCCCCGACCCAGACTATCCTGATGAAATCAGTAACAATATCATCAGAATCTTTACAAAGGTAACAATTATTATAATATTAATTGTCCGCTACAAATACATTTGTATAAAAGTTACTTAAAAAGCTATTATGATTCAAATATTTTTGTTATACCGTCCACAACTAAGTTTATAGGAGGTATACAGGATTGAGCTTTTTGGTCCAGCAGTTTTGTGGTTTTTTGATGATAACAAGAGTTAGGAATGAGATAATATGATCAAATATGGTATAAAGCAAGGTAAATGTAGAGACCTTACTTTGAATTTGGACACCATACTGTGAAGATCACTGTTGAGGGTTTTTGGGTTGATAGCAAGAAATAACTCTTTAACCACTATCTTTTCCCATTAGGTGGTCACTTTTTAAGACCCATAACGTAATAATTTAGAAAACTACTCGTTTTCGATGTTGATTTTATTGAACTGTTCCGACCTGAGAAAAGTGGAGTGTGTTGTCCATATTGGCAGGTCTTGTTTTGTTTTTTAAAAAGTAAAATTGAAGTACATTATAAGTTATGCTACATGAATAAAGAAAAAAGGGGAGAAAATTAAGTCTCCTGTTATTCTTTTATTTGCATGCTATTACACTAAATTTGTAAAATATGAATTACTTTTAAAATATCCAAGTAATTCTTACATAATGTGACCTCAAACTCATTATAAATTAAGATGATTTTTCCTCTACAGTGTCCAGACTGTGTGTTTGTGTTGCTAGGACTAACGTCAGACACAGGACCTAATGTGAACGAAGTAGCTGGCAGATACTATAATCTCGTCTCCAACGCCATTCACAAACGTATGAATGACCTAGACAAAGAGCTCAAATTTTCTACAGAGTAAGAGATATGTTTACTACTTTAATCCTTAAATTGATGAATTATATAAATGAACTTGTCCAATGTCCATTTTTTTTAACTGTCCATTATTTAGCAAATAGATAGTAGAATAACACAAGCTTCCGGCCTTCTTTGTTTATATAGAAAATTTTCCTATAGTGTCAGAATTGATGTTTTGGGATATGAGGATGAAAATTTAAAGATGGTTAGCCAACATTATAGAGCCTGGTCAGACTGTACAGATGTACAGGCTGGCCTAGCTCTATACTGGTGACAAAGGCTAATCACTTTTGGTTTTCAGCAAGGTTTAGTCACATGAACTAAATAGTTTTAAGGTAATAACTTCTTAAAACAAGACCAACCAAATGGTTAGTGTTGTTGTTTTTTGTGTTTTGATCGATCAACAGTTTTGGTCCGAAAACAGGAAAAATATAGTTTTTCGCAAATGCCTGTACGTAATATTATGGTAAAAAAAAGTAGGTTTTCTGTTTTTGAGCCAAAACTGTCAATCTAACAAAATACTCATGACCATACATTTATGATATACAACTTTTCCCTTAGCCTCCTCATTATTTGGTCATATTTGATGAAGAAATAAAGAACTTGTGTGAATTTAAAGATTTTAACCATTCAGGCAAGCAGTTTATTTACTATTTCTGGTTACCGTGTTGCCAAACAAACAACATTATAAAATCTAGTGGAATGGACACACTGAAAATGTGAATCTATATTTATGATTGGTAAAATAGAAGCTGCGCTTGCTTGATGAAGTCAAATATCAAAATAAGCAGTTAACTTACAAATCAAAGATAAAAAAATATTTCATAAAATAATGTGAAATGTTTGCTTTTATAAGATACAGGAACAGATCAATGAGTACAGAATATCATACTTTTGATATGACTTAAACAGCAATGAATTAATGTAATACAACTTTTCACTATCTTGTTAGGACTAAAGTATTCTTTGGACGAATGTTCTACTACTCACAACAGATGTTTAGAAATGGCCAACAGCTTAAACATTTCATGAAAAACATGGTAAAACCAGACAGGGATATGCTACATCCAGACATGAAGAATCCACCACATCAAATTTTACCAGCCATGATGGTAGGTAGCAAAAGTTTGTTAATACTGTATGTGTTTAGGTTTGTTAATGCTTGCCACAGGAAAAATTACCATATTGGTGAGCGTATTGTCAAACAAAGTGGAATAGACTACCTCTGGAATTAAGAATATGTGGATTTTTCCCAGCTAATCTGTGGATACAAACAAACTTTTGCAGTTACAGCTTCGGAAATAAGCGCAACAGGTTGACTAATATACATTGTATTGTAATGGGCAGTGCACATTGAAGCTATTACTGTAAATGTTTGTTTATACCTACGGATTTTATGAAGCTGGGAAAAACCCACTTTTGCTTGGTTTCCTATAACATCAGGTTTTCGGATGGTGCATGAAATTATATAAATATCAATATGACAGCATGTGTGACAATAATATTGTCATCTCAAGGATAGCTTGTAACCCATGGTGATAGTTGAGATATGACATTCTATTTTTGGGAAACTATAATTTCAAGGACTAGATTGTAAGAGTTGATCTTTAACTCTTCTGTTATGTTGCAAAATTTAGCTTGTCTGTTTCAAAGAAAAATGGTGCAATAAGACTAGCTTACTGTAGGTCAGTGGTTTTACTTCAGTGTCTGCATTTGTTCAAAACATGGTGGGGCATATGGGAACTTCCTTCAGCAATGAATTTTAAAAGTGACTTTGTTATAATTCTCTAAAAATATATTCTAATAATTCTTTCATTTTTACACATCAGAATATTAATGAGGACAACAAGAAAGTACTGGAGAAGCTGATAGAATCAGCCACTTCATCTCTCAAGTTTCATTTCCCCTGGTATTTTATGCCATTCCAACTGGACTTGAAATATGCCCTGATTGCCTTGGAAAAAGATAAGATACCTATTACAAATGTAGCAGAGATTGCTGAATCAAAATCTGGGGCCAGTAGTGGATTCTCTGAGTTTACAAGTCATCCAAATATCACTCCTTTCATCAGGAAAATGCTGGAACTTCTTGATCGTATGGTAATAACAGACTTTTTATAACATGCTGCAATTAATCCTACCCTACTGAACTTACATAGTATACCTCTTTTTGTTTTAAATTTGAACTGTCGGGGACATCCATGGCCGCTTGTTTAAAGTCATTGGCTTTCCCCTCACTGATGTGGGTTTGAATCCCTACAGGGACTTGGATTGTTTCATGTGAGGAAGCTATCCAGGTAGCATTGAATGTTGGTGGTTCTGCTCAGGTGCCCGTTCGTGCCTGACATACTGCTTAGAAGAACATCTCAGGTCTTCCTTCTCGAGTAAAGCTGAAAAATTCACCACATGACCTATACTATGTTGGTGCAATGTAAAACCCAAGCCAAAAAAGAATTTAACTATCTGATGTCATTTAAAAGGTTTTTGATGTCAGCATGCATGAATCTTGTCTGAATGGCTACAAACTATTTATGGCCGCCAACCATTACTACAGCTGGTAAAGGTAATTGTCACAAAGTTGAAGTGATCTATATATCTGTGAGTTTTGTCTAATGTTTAAATTTTGACAAATGAATCTTTATAAATTGAATATTATACATGTATAATTATTTGTGTTATACTGTTCACAGATAAGGAAACTGAAAATTGATAGAGCAAATTCATGACTGTATTTAAAATTGTGTCAACTTGTTTTCTAGGGTAAATATGTGTCCTTCCCAGATTTAGGAGAGGGGTATGCACTATCAGATTTCTCGTTCTTAGAAGAGTTGTATATCAAATTGCTGAATGGTAAAGCCCCACACCAAGCAAGTTGGAGATTTCTTGGCTCAAACTTTCCGTGCTGGACAAAAGAAGATGTTACTACATTATGCCTAAACCCTGAGATGGTGAGAAGTAGTTTTGTTTATGATATACATTACATATCTTGAAAGATATTTTACAAAATGTACAATAGTACATTAATTAACATAGATATTTTTTATCTCAAGAGAATTTGTTATCTAGTTATGAGTCCTACATTTTCAGGCATACCTGAATTACATTTCTCGGAGATGTGCAATTTTTTTTTTTTTTTACAAAAGGGCGGATAACTCAAAACAATTGGTTTCTGTTAGCATTTAAATGGTGCCAGACTTCAAACCTGAAGTAGAGAATAGTCACTTTAGCTACAACAAAATTATATGACATTCTTAAATTGAATCATATTCTTTAATTTTAAGATTTAAAATGGAGATTTTGTGTAAATGCTTTGTTTTGAGTTTAATGAGTTTCAGTATGACACACAATTTAAGTAAAAATTCGATAAAAAAGTCTGAAAATAGATAATCTCTGCATTATACTCATAAAATTGACTATGGTGACATTGTTATGGAAGTGTAACCAATGTGAGTGCTAAAATAAATTTAAGGAGATATGTAACTAAATTCCATGAATGTATTTCAGGGCGGAGCTATGATAGAGTTACTTCAGGATATGGGTATAATGTTATGTATACCACGAGATGTGTGGACTACAGAGTTATCAGATACATATGCCTATGTGTTAGTGAAGGACTTGCCTTATTATCCAGATGTAGATGTGGTATGTTTTTTAATAGTTTAACTTTGTTACATATTTGTAGCTTGGTGTGAGTTACAGAAGATACTACCAATTAACACACTGTCTGTGGCTGAGTGGTTAACCACATGCTCCTTACCACTGTGGGTTTGAATCCTGATAGGGACTTTGGATTTTTCATGTGAGGAAGCTCACCAGCTAGCTAAGGGAACATCAGTGGTTCTTCTCAGATGCCCTTTCATGCCGGAAAGAATGTAGGGACGGCACCTAAGGTCTTCCTCCACCAGTAAAGTTTTGAAAGTTGCATACCAATACTGTGTTGGTGCATCATAAAACCCAACCAAAAAGGAAAGTCACCATGGTCTGTGAAATATTAGCCTGAATTATCTAAACTATTTTCTACTTATTTTTTATTGGAGACATCTGATGCAAATAATTATTAAGAAATTTGCAGGTTGTATTTTCATCTACTTTGGCCAAGCTCAAGATGTTTTGATTAATTGATATGAAGTTTAATCTACTACTTATTGAAAAAAAAGGAAAATTTCAATTTTAATTGAGATGGTTGATTTATTGTAGGAGGTTTTATGGCCGGACAGTCTCCCATCAGATGAGTTTCAGTTTGAGAGATATTATACATTCATGCCAGGTGTACCTGACCAATACTTTCCTTCAGTTTTGAGGTTTGTTGTTTATAAGTTAATTGTTTATGTTAATTGTTTATTTGTAACTCATCTAAGTTTAATGAATTTCACTATGGTTTTATACCTGATGTAAACCTTTTTTTCAAAATATCAAATTCTCAATGATAATGAAATTAACTGGTGCAGCAGATTGCTCCTCTTAATTTTGTATTGAGTAATTTCAGAGTAATTTCAATGGTTGGAGATTTTCACATGACCATTGGAAATACTCCAGTGGTAGCAATCAGCTGCACAAGTTACTTGGTGTTATGAAGAATGAGCAGCAAGTTGCATACTTTTAGTTTACTAAATATACATATATATTTGTATCATTTTTTTAATTTTTGAAATGTTATCACAATCAAAAATATAATACTTCAGTGCAGTTAAGATTGTTTGAGAAAGGTTGGGTGTTATAGTGTTGGTTGGGGATAGTGACCAATCTAAGCATCAAACACCTGTGTGTATTAGATATAACCATATTATTAGTACTTTTATTACTAGATATGTAGAATAAGAACAGCATTTATAAATGGTATAATAAAGGTAAAGAAATACTGATTTTATTATGTTGTTTTCTTTAAATTCGTGCTTATCTGAAATTATTGCTTTCCAGGCAGTGCCTTGACTTAGGTGGAGTTCGTCTTTTATGGAATAAAGGAGTTGTCATCCGAAAGGGACCAGTTACTGTTTTAATAGAAATGCTGAATAACGCAGAAAGTAAGAATATTGATTCCTGTTAGTGATCTCTACAAAATGGTTTGTTTGTTTGTAAATGAATTATGTACTGGTTGATTTTTATTACAGTATAAGTGTGGCGATAATATAGTATGTGTTGTCTTGTTTGTAGATTTCGCACTACTGGGCTATTTTGCTATTTTATTATGTAAAATACATCAGTATGTTATTTGTTAAACTTAATGGCTCAAACTCGGGTCACTTGAACTCTGGGATTTCTTGAACTTGATGTTCGGCGTAGAGCTGTCACCTTCTTCATTCTTTACAGTTCTGCTTTGATGACTGACACTTTAAAAACTTGGAACAACACAGCTTGCAGTCAGGCGAGTCCAATTATAAATATTGCTATTTGAACAGAAAATTTTTTTTTGCAGAAAGTGTGGGTCTTTTTCTTACCATCTATGCCATACCATTGTGAAAGCTTCACATAAAACCAATGTATATGTATTTATATAAAAGCAAGGATGAGCAATTAATAGAAAAAAAATCTGATCACATTGCACAGAAAATCATGTTAGTTGACTATACTGGTGACATAGGCAAGATATTATCACTGCTACCTTCCAATGATTTTATCCCTATCCTGCTGTAGTTTTGTAATGAATTTGCCCTGCTTTGAATTTGAAATACACCATTTAAAGTTTAAGGGAGTAAAAATAACAAAATTGAGGCAAAACTACTGACTGTATAGAACCTGTACAGTCTGCATGAATGTAGAGGGCTGGCCCGGCCATATACTGGCAACAATGGCTTATCATTTTCATATCAGCAAGTAAGAGATGGGCATAATAAACCTTTATATCATACATCAGTAATATATGTATACAATATGATCAGCATGAAATGTTTTGTAGACTGCCCAATGTTGTTTCTGGGAGCTAGAATGGTCAGTATTGGAAGTGATGAGGACCAGATGACAGACTCTCATCTTGGTGTGTTTAAGATCTACAGAGATGTTGTTAAAGCAGCTGTGCTCAATCATAATGTTTATGCACTGGTATGGTCAAATTGTGTCATTTATCATGGTTTACAATAAAATTATTCTGTTTGTACATTTATTTGACTGTGTATTGTATTGAGTTTTAAAAAATTGTAAAATGAAAATGCTTTATGTCACCTGTTTTTATATGACCTGAACTGTATCAGTGGGGCATAATTATATTAACCTTACTATTGAAAAATCTATTTAACCTTGCCTCCTGATCTGTGAAAGAAATATGTACCACTTTTGATTAATTTTGGTTAATTCGTAATTTAAGATTTTAATAGGAAAAGTTTTATCAAAGAACCATTGATATAGATATATACTGAAACAAAAAAGAAACTTTCTCCAAGTTTGAATGTAGATATGTTAGTACAGTTTTTCAATCCTTTTGAAACTCGATTTTTACGTTGAATAAACATATCAGGCTTTTATACGAGGATTAGCTGACCGATTTTGCAAACAAAAAGAGTTTTACAAGCTACTACATGTATTTTAGTGTGTACATCTAAGTGGTACCCTTGAACAACTGGCACATACTTTGCGAAAGTTTCTTTTTTGGTTCAGTATATGAGCATTATTTCTTTATAAGGGAGTCCAAATTGGGAGGCATTTTGCTTTTCTTTTTTTTTCTTTTTTTTGATAAAAAAAATCTTTTAAAGCTTGATTTATATAGGATAAAGTAACGATATTTGAAACGTACCATAATGAATAGTTTGAAAGAGATAGATTCTTTGATTCTGTCTGTCTCTGTCATAAGTTCATTTGTATTTCCACATGCTCCTTCAGACATATCCTACCAACATGATTTTCTAACAACCTCTGTGTGGAGCCATACTCATAAAATATTACAATTGTCACCTTTGCTATTTTGTTTATTGACAGGAAACAATTCCATGTACGAAATGTCACCTTCCGAAGAACCGGTATAGAACTGCGAATGCTCGGGGCACTGAGATCTGGCAGATGAAAGAACAACTACTAGAGGGATTTAAAGCAACGCAGAAAAAGGTTACGTGCAGGAATGATGGAAGTGAAATCAAATTATCAGATATTCTAGTTCCTGAATGTATGTAATCATTAACTAAATTGTTTTGTTGTTAGCTTGTAATACCCAGTAGAAGCCCCAGTTTATGGCCTTGTTAAGGTGGGCAATCTTGAATTACTTTCCCACCCACCACTGTGTTCTCAAAGTTAACAGGTGCCTTTTTGTATCTTGAAAAATGCAAGCAGGGATACCTAATTCCTTCTTGAAATGGGACAATGATCTTTACATTGCCGGTGTGGCTTACATAATAACATTAAAAGATACTGAATATATATTGTATTTTTACAATGTATTAAATTTTGCTTATTTTACAAATTGAAGGTTTTTTTAATGTCTACCATATAAAATTAACAGAACTGAAAATGGAAAACTGAAAAAGATTTGCGAATATTTAATCGACTAAAATGATAATTTCAAAATATTTTGGCATTGCAAAAATATCTAGTTTTACAGTAGTTAAATTATTATTGAGGAATATTTGCAGTGAGTTGTTCTGTTATATTACTAGAACATTTTCAATGATTTTTGTGTAGTAGATCTAGATGCTGTTTGTCTAAAATACATATTTGTATAATGAAATTGAAATGATTTCACAGGTTAAAGATCCTGCATGTTTTGTGATTGATATTGTTACTGTGTGTATACCACATTTGCCAAAAATTATATATGTATATAATTATGCAAATAAAACAATTTTCAAACATCGAAGAATATGTAAAATGTGTACTGCAAATATTTGTGCACATTATATTTAATCAATAAATTATACGCATTCATTTCTTATTGGAAAATTTGACTTAGAATTTATAGAAAATAAATTTCTAATTACCTCCCTTTATTTACATGAAATGTTAAATTCGGTAATATCTTTATAAATAATGCTTATTGGAACTTACAATATTGACAAATCTGAATTTGAGCATCATATTTATGAAATAAAACCATGAAAAAAATGTGTTACAGGATCTTTAAGTAAAGGGGAAGAAACAAAATGCATGACATTGGTAAGCATTTATAGATGATAAGGTTAACCAAATGTTACAAATTTAGGATATATTTTCAGCTCATTTTGACCTGGTACCATCTCATCATTATCTCGGGTGCCTACCATCATTCAGTGCATATAATCGCTGTTTATTCTGCCAGAATTGTGCATTTGCTGGTCCATATTGCGAGGGAAATCTGCAAAATGGAAAAACCTCACAGTAAATTGGATTACATTTTCTAGTTTGGATTATGTTTATAGAATGTAAAATCTTAATTAATTTGCAAATCATGCAGGTAAAATTTTATGCTGATAGAAACACCAGTGTAAAGGATGTGTGCACTGGTAAAAGGCAAAATAACTTTATATTTTATCATAATTATGTTCACCTTTGTCGTTCAATAGTCTATGTGACCCATTGAAATTTCTATAAATATTGTTTGAAATTTTAAAGGTAAAGTTTAATTTAAAAAAGAGTGAGGCAGTCTTTTTAAAGTTTAGGAAGTTTTTATGTTTTATTCTAAACATTCTTCACCATCATTTATTGGTTAATCATCCTTTATAATAGTCAATCTTTTTAAATATTTGACTAATTCAGCTCAACGTAGCAGTGAAAAACTGAGCATAATGTCACTATAAAGTATTGAGTTAATCTGTTATATAATCTCCTGCAGGAACTGTAGCTGTGATCGAGAGGGTCAACTGTGTGGAGAATGTGGTATATGTCAGAGATGTGTTGTAAATATAAAGGTAAACTTAAATTGTTGTTTTATCTCTGGATTTTATCTTCTACTGTGAATTGAATATGAACATGTCATAGCAAATTAAAACTTAAGCATTTGATGTCCCTCTACAGGCTGTGTAAACATTTTCCTCAGAATGTTAAATGTTTATCTTGTTCCTCTAAAAAATGGGAATATCTTATCTATTTTTCTATTTACTATTGTGAATAATATAGGTCTATATAGTATAGACCTCCTGTGAAGAAAAACCCCATTGTGATATGGTTATTCTAATAATGATATACAGTGTATCAAATAAATAACTAATTTATTCCATTTTGTTCATTTATTGTAGAGGAATGAAGTGATATGCTATCAGAACTTCCAGATGGGAAGTACTGTAGTGTCATTGATGAACTCTGAGTCAGTCATTGACAAGAAATCTCAGAGGATTTACACCTGTGAACAAGACCTCACACCAAACTACTCACCTGTTGTTGTAGTTACATTCATACGAGGAGCTTTAATCAACATGAAACTGAAAATGTAAGTTACAGTTATAGCATATATGTAATTGCACCTTTCTTATACTACTCTTTTATAGAACAGAAATGGTTTGTATAATATGAATGTTTAAAGTTTACATTTATTTTCTTAATTTTCTTGCTCAATATCACATTAATCTGTTGCTGGAAGTCATTGATATTAAACCCTTCACCATCTTTCTTTGTTTTTGTGGATTGTTAAACACTCACCCTGTCTGTATGATGATATTATGTATTTTTGCTAAGTGATATTCAATTTTGTATGACATCAATTCAAGAAATGTGTGCTTTATTGAAAACTGATGGTTTTTATCTTTTTTGCAGTGGTACATACTCACTAGAATATAAGACTGGAGAAGGCTCAATTGCAGAAGTGAAAGGAAAAGACATAGTTAAAGAAAACTCTGATGAGAAGTGGAAATGTAAAGAAGGATACACTGTGTCTGCAGAACTTAGATTTTCAAAGGTTTGTCGTGTAATCAAACGTTTTTCAAACCTTAACCTGCTATATTTGTGTAATGGATTTGCCCTGCTTTGAATTTGGAACAGTCTATTTAAAGTTCAAGGGATTTCAATATCAGAATACAACAAAACTTGAACTAGCAATAGTATAGAGCTTGGTCAGTCTGCACAAATGCAAAGCTAATCACTTAAGGTTCCCACCGGTTTTGGATTAATTCCATTAATTTTCATCTATTTGGCTTGCCCTTTAAAGATGTAGCTGAATGTGTGCCGTTTGCATTTCATAGAAATAGTATAACAATATTCCTCCCTCATATGCTGTAAGTTTAAAGTCCCCTAGGGACAGTCAGTTGTTTTATATAAAGCTATGTGGTAGGCTTTGGATGTAATTACATATTTTGGGATATTATTACATATTCTCAGTTGATGTAACTTTTAATATAAAAAAGAAAGTCAAAAGAGAGTGAACAATTTAGTGTTGTGTTATATTTCAGGATGACCTTGATGAAATGGAGGTTGTATTCCGCCAACAAGATGTCACAATCTTTGTTCATAAAACATCAACACAAAGTTGTTCTGTTACAATAGAACCTCTTGTCAACGTGTCACTAGCTGTGTATATGCCAAACATCAAGGTGATTTATTGCCCTTGTCCAACCACTTAACAAGTGTTGCATTTATTTTCATTGACTTCCTATAAAATTAATCTTGTAGAATAAGAATTACACCCCTTTCTGAGCTCTTAAAAAGTCTGGCAAAGGTTTTACTTGTCAGTTCCCTTGCTTCAAGTACTCAAGGTTTTTTGGTTGTTCTTTTTATTATACATTTAGCAATGATCTTTGGATGGTACTATAGATACAAATGTTTTATTCAGCAGAAGAAGATGGCCAACAGAAAAGGCTTTAAACAACTAAAACTTTTTGGAAGATTTAGACGAACTTTGATATATATGGTCCGGTAATAGTACTAATATCAATGTCCTATAAAAACAAAATAGACCTGGTTACTTTTACTGTTACTTGAAACCTACAGTATTTTAATGTGGTAATAAAATAATTTTATTAGCTCGACTATTCGAAGAATATGAGAGCTATTGTAGTCGCCCCGGCGTCGGCGTCCGCGTCGGCGTCTGCGTTGGTTAAAGTTTTTTGTAAAGTCAAATATCTCAATTATTACTTGAGATATTCAATTGAAACTTACAATACTTATTTATAGTAACAAGGTACATCAGATAGACAAGTTTGATAACTCTGCCTACAATATTGACAGAATTATGCCCCTTTTTAACTTAGAAATTTTTGGTTAAAGTTTTTTGTAAAGTCAAATATCTCAATTATTGCTTGAGATATTCAATTGAAACTTACAATACTTATTTATAGTAACAATGTAAATCAGATTGACAAGTTGGATAACTCTGTTACAATATTTACAGATGTATGCCCCTTTTTACTTAGATATTTTGGTTAAAGTTTTTTTTGTAAAGTAAAATATCTAAATTATTGCTTGAGATATTAAATTGAAACTTACAATACTTATTTATAGTAGTAATGTACATCAGATTTACAAAGTTGCATAGCTCTGCCTACAATATTGACAGAATTTTGCCCCTTTGGAACTTAGAAATTTTGGTTAAAGTTTTTTTGTAAAGTCAAATATATCAATTATTGCTTGAGATATTCAATTGAAAATTAAAATACTTTTTTATAGTAACAATGTACATCAGTTTGCAAAATTGCATAACTCTGCCTGCAATTTTTGCAGAATTATTTGCCCCTTTGAAACTTAGAAATTTTGGTTAAAGGTTAAAGGTCTTCAAAGATATTTACTTGAAACTTTACACATGCACTTAGGGTCATAATTGGAGGGTCATAATTGTATGTCACTGACCAAGTTCCATAACTCTATCTTGCATTAAGGCTGATTCATATGCCCTTTTCTACTTTGTCTCTTGGTTAATGTTTACATGCAAGTTTTACATAGAAGAAGAAGAAGAAGAAGCTTTATTCTTTCATAAATCTCACAATACACAATTGACAAAGCCATTATAGCTCATAGTCACATTTTGGTCTATACACTTTTGACTTGATATTGGCATTAGTCAACAATAAATCTGTCAGTAAAGTAAACAAGATATATGTGAAAATAGTAAGATGCAAGAAACAGGATAAATTACTCTTACAAGATTTAAATGCTTTTGATTTGTAATTACTTCCCTTACATTTCAAAATATCTAATACAAAAGAATGTCTCGCTATTAAAGATATTTATTTAAAACTTCACATATGCATTTAGGGTCATAATTGTAGGTCACTGACAAAGATCCATAATTCTTTCTTGCATTTAGGCTGATTTTTCTCCCCTTTTTCAACTTAGAAATTCATTTGTAAGCTGTTATCTCAATAACTACTGAAGGGTTTGTGCCTTTTTTGGGACAATTTTATGCATTCATAATAATAAAGCAGTGATTTACTTGATAAAACATCTTAATAACAAGCCTTTGTACCTTTCTGTCAAATTTATGTATTCATAGGTAATAAGTATTATTATACTCAATAAAACACCCTTGTGACATTACCTTCCGAATAGTCAAGCCAATACTGTTTAATTAGACTCTCTCTAAGGCCTATAACAAGAATTTATTAAAAAAATTAGCCCTTTTGTAAACTTAAAAAATTTAACATTATCAAGGCTCTTTTACTATCAAGCACTTAGAATAGTCGAGCGTGCTGTCCTACAGACAGCTCTTGTTATTATTGTAGAGAATTAAGCCCCAGGAACAAGATGACTATGGTGAAAAAGGAATGTGTTCGTACACACCAGGTAATTGACATGTACTTGTTGAATTTGTGTAACGGCTATGCTCTGTTTCAATCATTTTGGATTTTATCATTTTGATACGTATGTTGAACATGTAACAGAATAAAATCTAGTCAGACTTTTTAGTACTAATTTTCCCTGTATTGGTAAATGTGTCATTGGCTATCGGACTTAGCTCAGTTTTCTGATGACCCATTGTTGCAGTCAGCATTAGTTAAACTGTTTTGGTTAAGTGCTAGTTTGTTACTTTTAACTTCAATACTTAGATAGCCATATTATTATTGAAACATCAAGTATGAATGCACCTTTAAGTAAATGAGTTCAGAGTTCAACCTGCCACACCTATGTTCGGGTATAAAGGTCAAAAGTCAAGGTCTAGTTCTACATCATACTGCTTTAAAATCGTTTACGATCACTCTAAGCAGGAATACATTGTATACATTTTTAAGAGACAGCTATGAGATACAAGGGAATCCGGGAACCAGTCCCTAGCTCTTATTGAATAGCCCCCTTGGTTCTTTTACATGCCCAGTGTATAGCACTGATACATGCAAGGATTGCCTGGATTTATTACCAGTACACCTCTAGGTAGGTGGGAAACACTGAAAGTGTCTCTGAAAAATCCCAAGGTTATAACCCAGGATCGAACCCGGGACCTCAGGAGTGATAATCAGTGGTCTAACCAACTGAGCAATCGCGCCACAACACATGGTCTCTTGGATATGAAATAAAAAAGATAAAACAATTCAAAAATATTTCAAAATAACCAAAAATAAGTAAATGGGTATATATCAACCAATAAAAATATATAAATAAATGTTTAATTATTCTGAAACTAGATTCTATTATCAATTTTAGACTGATATTCTGAGCAGTCATCATTCATGATATTTACATAGCATTACAGCCAATGAACATGAAACATTTCATCCCAGTATAAAGCCTTTGAAGTATGATTGTAAAGCAGTATATTAAAAAAAAATCAAGATATTTCTGGGCTCAGATAGATTTATTATTTGTTTGCTTTACAGGAAGATATTTGGTTCCTTCTGCAATAGAGGCCTCCTTATTACAGGGGAAACAGTATATTGAGAATGCCCTTTTTCAGGCTGGGGGTGTAAACTACTCAGGTAAATAATCTCTATATATATAAACGGCATTAATGTCACTTAACAGCTTATTATGCCTCAGAATTGCTATCATTTGTATTTCTCCAAAACCTTTTACTTTTAGTATCTTGTTACAGCTTTAAATAAATACTCATTTGCCACATAGACAAACTATCTTGTGCTTTCTTTGCTCTGTTGACAATTGTTTATAATTATATATCCATGTTTGCATTTTGTTTCAATTTGTTAAGTTCTATCATCAATATAGTTAAGGTAAAAGGTCAAAAACATAAATTATCAAGTAAATATTAAGAATTTTATGACCTACTTTTAGCGTTATGACCTTTTTCAATGTATAATTTTCTTTATTATGATGGGCAGTTTTATTGCTTTTCTTACAAATTTCATTAGTATACAAATAAAGATGATACAATTTTAGAAGATTTAATGTTAACATATATTTCAGGTTCATCATATATAACATTGCCGGCCAATATTACTGAGGAACTTTTGCGGTACCCAAGTTTCACGCCTTTCAAAGAAGCACTGGCATTTCATCTATTATGCTATACTAGAAGTAAGACTTTTGATCAAAATTTTACCCGTTTAATGTCTTGAATAGGTATACTTTAAAAGCACACAGTTCAATGACTGGCTTTGTTACAATAATTCTTTATCTGTCTTTTGAATATGAATAAAAATTTACCTAATTCATAGATTATGTTTTTAGCTCACCTGAGCATATGCTCAGGGTGAGCTATTAGGATCCATCTTCGTCCGTCGTCTGTCGTACGTCGTCCGTTGTCCGTTCACACTTTTAAAACAACATCTCCTCTGAAACCATAAGGCAGATCATAATGAAACTTCACAGGGATGTTCCTTGTGTGAAGCCTTAACAAAGTTGTTCAAAGAATTCCATTCCTTGCAGAAATCTGGTTGCCATGGCAACCGAATAAAAAAAAAAACTTTATATATCTTCTTTTAAAAAGCCCTAAGAGCTAGAGCTTAGATATTTGGCATGAAACATCTTCTAGTGAGTGTCTACCAAGTTTGTTAAAAAAATCCTTGGGGTCAAAATTGGCCCCGCCCCAGGGGGTCATTGATTTTCCCTATATGCATATAGTAAAAACTTAAAAAATCTTCTTTTAAAGAACCCAAAGAGCTAGAGCTTAGATATTTAGCATGAAACATCTTCTAATGAGTGTCTACCAAGTTTGTTCAAATAAAAGCCCTGGGGTCAAAATTGGCCCCGCCCCAGGGGGTCATTGATTTTTCCCTATATGCATATAGTAAAAACTTAAAAAATCTTCTTTTAAAGAACTCAAAGAGCTAGAGCTAAGATATTTAGCATGAAACATGTTCTAATAAGTGTCTACCAAGTTTGTTCAAATAAAAGCCCTGGGGTCAAAATTGGCCCCGCCCCGGGGGTCATTGATTTTCCTTATATGTGTATAGCAAAAACTTAAAAATGTTCTTTGAAAAAACCCAAATAGCTAGAGTGTAGATATTAAGCATGAAACATCTTCTAGTAAGTGTCTACAAAGTTTGTTCAAATAAAAGCACTGGGGTCAAAACTGGCCCGCCCCAGAGGTGTCATTGTTTTTACCTATATGTGTATAGTAAAAACTTAAAGAAATCTTCTTTTAAAAAACCCAATGAGCTAGAGCTTAGATGTATAGGATGAAACATCTACCAAGTTTGCTCAAATAAAATCCCCTGGGTTAAAATTGGCCCTACCGGGGGGGGGGGGGGAAGAGAGGGAGTGGGGAGGGAGGAAAGGCAGGAGGGGGGCGAAGGGAAGATCATTGTTTTTCATTATATGTGTGTAGTAAAAACTTAACAGCATGAAACATCTTCTAAAAAATAAAAGCCCTGGGGTTTAAACTAGCCCCAATCCGGGGGCCTATATACAGGTGAGCGACCTCAGGGCCATCATGGCCCTCTTGTTTGATTTTAAGCTTGTCTGTTTTAAGGGAAAAGTGTGGTCGCTGTGTCATCATTATAGTTGTCATTGTAGTTGTCATTGGTGTGCAAAAGCTTTATTGTAGCCCATTATTCAATCATTTCAAAAGTTATCAACATGAAACTGAATATTTGCTTATCATGACAAGGTGCATTTGTTTAACAAAGACGGTGCATAAAACTGAAAGCTAAATTTTTCGAGTTATATCTCTTTTTAACTTAAATATTTTGTCAAAATTGGTTATTGTCAATAACATACAAGCATTAATACCATATATGGTATTCTTGTTTTATATTTTAAGTTAAATGTTTGATAAAACTTATTTTGTCTTAACTGTAAAAGTTATATTTTTTTCTATAGATAGTAAAGATTTTTATCCATAAAGTAACAAATAGTCACCATTATTAGACAATTCTCAAAAAAAATTATTTTATTTTATTTTATTTTGAGTAATACAAGCTATACAATCATAATGATTTTCTGACTCATAACCCGAACAGATTTTAATTGAATTATGTATAACCCTTTGCAAATTTAGTTAATTGCTGCAAGACTGTTGTGTAACTATTATCATCCTCTGAATAAATATAGTTGCGTGCCCGCATGGGCATGTACGTCTGCATGCATGCATGTGTGTAGTTTGTGTTTTAACATCAATTAACCCTACATTACAGGTAAGATCAGTGATGTTTTGTCATTTGGTGGTGGTCAGGCGGTACCAGAGTCATGGAGTGTGTACCGTATGATCCATCTTATAGATCATTCAGGCATAGTCCTTGATGTATCGAGACAGTCACGTATGTATGACAAGGCTTCATCACTGATGTGGGGATGGTGCTATCTCTTCAAGAATTTGCCAAATGTAAGTCGATGGTTTATTTCATAATGAAATTGCCTTTACTGTTATATGCAGCAGTTATCAAATTTTTACCTTTTTAGCTCGACTTTTCTATGAAAAGGGGAGCTATCCTACTCGCCCCGGCGTCGGCGTCGGCGTTGGCGTCACACCTTGGTTAAGTTTTTCGTACCACCCCACTTTATTTCAGAAGTATTACAAGTATGGCTTTGAAACTTACCATACTTGTTCACCATCATAACCTCCAACTACAGACAAGAGTACATAACTCTGTCAAGGTTTTTGACAGAATTATGGCCCTTTTTTGACTTAGAAAGTGTATTGAGCTTGGTTAAGTTTTTTGTACCACCTCACTTTATTTCAAAACCATTGGAGGTATTGCTTTGAAACTGACCATACTTGTTTACCATCACGACCTTCATCAACAGACAAGAGGACATAACTCTGTCAAGGTTTTTGACAGAATTATGCCCCTTTTTGACTTAGAAAATACATTGAATATGGGTAAAATCCACTTATTGCCTTAACCCTTTGAGATATTGCTTTGAAATTTTAATGCTATTTCACATCATTACCCCCATCTGTACACAAGAGAAGGTAATTCTGTCAAGGATTTGTTTTAAAAATTAAGGCCTTTTATCAACTTAGAATCTTGGTTAAGTTTTTAGTACCAGTCCACTTTTTGACTGAACTGTTTGAGATATTAATTTGAAAGTTGGAATACTTGTTTACAATCATGATTCCCAAACATGTCCAGGAGAAGGTAATTCTGTCAAAGATTTTATTTGAATTATGGCCCTTAACTGTCAATGTTTTGTATTATTGGCAAGCAATAAAAAAGTCGAGCGCGCTGTCTTACGGACAGCTCTTGTTATCTATAGGCTGAACATCGGTGGTTCTACTCAGGTGCCCGTTCGTGCCTGAAATAATGCACGGAAGGGAACCTGAGGTCTTCCTCCACCAGTGAAAGCTGGAACGTGGCGATTTGACCTATACTGTGTCAATGTGACGTAAAACCCAAAACAAACAAACAAAATCTATAGGCTAGTATTATACATGTATGTTCTTCCACAACCAAGTGTTTAATTTCTCTTATTTGGAAACTCTTTTTCTTTTAGGTTTAAAGTCAAAGTTATTGATTTGAACTAATAAAAACGTACAGTTATGTTGACCACATAAAAATTAGTCAGATATAAAAAATTATGTTAATAGTCTAGTCATTACTTTTGTCATATTAATACTACCACAGTAAACAATGTAAGTTACAAGTTTAAGGTTAAAGGAAAAATGAGTATCGTCCAAGCTAACTGATGCACTGAATTTAATATGCCATTTGCTGTATTATGCTGTTACTCCAAGCTGAATTGTTGATATATCAGTAATATATGTGCTATTTTACAAGGAAAAATACTTTATTATGCCCCCACTTTAGTGGCAGGCATTTAGATTTACCCTTGTCTGTTCGTACGGCCTCATTTGACGTTATTGGGTGAATATCCATGTTCATTCTGTACAGACGGTACTTGTGGGAAAAAAAAATTGCTTATGGGGTGCAAATACGTTGCTTATGGGAAGTTGTGCACCTGGGTATTTTCAGAGTTATTGCCCTTGACTTAGTAAAAATTTGCAATTTTCAACTTAAGTCGCACATAACTAAAAAAGGATTTGACCTAGAGTCATGAAACTTTACAAGAATGTTGATAAGCATGTGAAAATGTGCACCTGGGTATTTTTGTCTGGATTTATTTAGTATTTTTAGAGTCATTGCCCTTGACTTAGTAAAAATTTGCAATTTTCATCTTGTGTCGCATGTAACTCAAAAGTATTAGACCTAGAGTCATGAAACTTTACAGGAATGTTGATCAGCATGTGTTGTTGTGCACCTGGGTATTTTCGTCTGGATCTATATAGTATTTTTAGAGTTATTGCCCTTGACTTAGTACAAATTTGCAATTTTCAACTTAAGTCGCACGTAACTCAAAAAGTATTTGACCTAGAGTCATGAAACTTTACAGGAATGTTGATCAGCATGTGTAGTTGTGCACCTGGGTCTTTGCTTTTGGATTTATTTAGTATTTTTAGAGTTATTGCCCTTGACTAAGTACAAATTTGCAATTTTCAACTTAAGTCGCACGTAACTCAAAAAGTATTTGACCTAGAGTCATGAAACTTTACAGGAATGTTGATCAGCATGTGTAGTTGTGCACCTGGGTATTTTCATTTGGATTTATTTAGTATTTTTTAGAGTTATTGCCCTTGACTTCGTAAAAATTTGCAATTTTTAACTTGTGTGGCATGTAACTCAAAAAGGATTTGACGTAGAGTCATGAAACTTTACAGGAATGTTGATCAGAATGTGTAGTTGTGCACCTGGGTATTTTTGTGTGGATCTATATAGTATTTTTAGAGTAATTGCCCTTGACTTAGTAAAAATTTGCAATTTTCATCTTTTGTCGCATGAAACTCAAAAAAGGATTTGACATAGAGTCATGAAACTTTACAGGAATGTTGATCAGCATGTGTAGTTGTGCACCTGGGTATTTTCGTGTGGATTTATCCAGTATTTTTAGAGTTATTGCCCTTGACTTAGAAATTTTTTGCAATTTTCAACTTGTGTAGCATGTAACTCAAAAAGGATTTGATATAGAGTAATTAAATCTTACGGGAAGGTT
This sequence comes from Ruditapes philippinarum, assembly GCF_026571515.1. Lineage (NCBI taxonomy): Eukaryota > Metazoa > Mollusca > Bivalvia > Venerida > Veneridae > Ruditapes > Ruditapes philippinarum. The sequence continues at coordinate 65,115 of NW_026861277.1, forward strand.
GCTCAGCATATATAGTTGTGCACTTTGGGTTTCGCTTGTGGATTTTTCCAGTATTTGTAGAGTTATTTCCCTTGACTTAGTAAAAACCGTTACATTATGTTGTTATTTGTTCCTTGAGTGTTTGAGTTAGAATCAACCAACTTTACAGGAATAATGATCAACATCACTAAATTACAGGAATAATGATCAACATCACTGTGAAGCTATGCACCTGGGACTTTGCATGTGGATTTTTAGCTCAACTATTCGATAAGAATAAGTAGAGCTATTGTAGTCACCTGAGCGTCGGCGTCGGCGTAACCACTTATGTTAAAGTTTTTGTAATAGTTTAAATATTTTCAAAGTCCATTGACATATGGCTTTGAAACTTTTCACACTTGTTCACCATCATTACCCCAACCTGTAGACAGGAGGAGGTAACTCTATCAAGCATTTTGACAGAATTATGCCCCTTTTTCGACATAGAATTTACGTTAAAGTTTTTATAATACCTCAAATATTTTCAAAAACCATTGACATATGGCTTTGAAACTTTGCACACTTGTTCACTCCCTTGACCCCAACCTGTAGACAGGAGGAGGTAACTCTATCAAGCATTTTGACAGAATTATGCCCCTTTTTCGACTTAGAATTTACGTTAAAGTTTTTGTAATACGTCAAATATTTTCAAAGTCCATTGACATATGGCTTTGAAACTTTGCACACTTGTTCACCATCATGACTCCAACCTGTAGACAGGAGGAGGTAACTCTATCAAGCATTTTGACAGAATTATACCCCTTTTCCGACTTAGAATTTACGTTAAAGTTTTTGTACTACCTCAAATATTTTCAAAGTCCATTGACATATGGCTTTGAAACTTTGCACACTTGTTCACCATTATGACCCCTACATGTAGACAGGAGGAGGTAACTCTATCAAGCATTTTGACAGAATTATGCCCCTTTTTCGACTTAGAATTCAAATATTTTCAAAATTCATTGACATAAGGCTTTGAAACATGTTGAAATTTTATACTCTTCTTTGAGAGCATAATAGGACTCTCTCCAAGGCCTATAACTGTAATATGGATTTAAAGAAAAAAATTGCCTTTTTCTTTACTTAAAAAATTTTTACCTTTTAATCAAGGCGTTTTTTACTATCAAGCACTAAGAATAGTCGAGCGTTGCTGTCCTACCGACAGCTCTTGTTTTCACTTTTGTTAGAGTTATTGCCCTTGACTTACAGTTGTATAAAATTGCAATTTTCAACTTGTTCATGCATAGCTCAAAAAGTATTTGACTTGTAGGCCTGAAAGTTTACAAGAATGTTGGTCAGCATGTGTACTTATGCACCTTGGGGTTTGCTTGTGGATTTATTCAGTATTTGTAAAGTTCTTGCCCTTTACTTAGTAAAAGATTTTTAGTTTTCAACTTGTGGCACATGTAGTCCAAAAAATATTTGATCTAGAGTCATAGGATTGACAGAACAGTGGCAGGTGGGGGCACCCGTATCCTATGGACACATTTCTAGTTGAGTTACATATAATAACATAACAGCATAATATATTATCATACATTTTAAGCAAGTAAAACAGATTTAATAACATGATTCTGTGTGAGCTTTAATGTATGTTATTTGTTTGTTACAGTTGGAGCTTCCAAAAAATGTTTCTGAATTTCTGCCAAAGGATGTTGTCAACACTTTAAGTCCATCAAAGGTAAGTACTATTAAATGACACACACAAAAAATTCAACGGTTGGGGACAAATGCTCCACTTAGTTATACAGAATTTATTTTAGTTTGGTTGTGTAGGAAATTATTGACACACTTTCGAATTTGTTCCTGGAACCAACCAGTACTGAGCAATGAGTGTTCAGTTTCTTGGTCAAGGAAACGACGACTTGCCTCTGTCAGGGTTTGAACCCATGCGGCTCGCGATCATTAGATTGCTTGTACGAAGCATTAACCACTCAGCCATGCCACCACTTAATGCGCCACTTATATGTATGTCATATAAAAAATATTTGTCATTTACTTTACAATTGATATTTCTGATAATATAACTGGCTTAAGTAGAGATGAACGTATATGTCCTTATTGTGAAACTTCAATAGAAGACAAATTCCATTTTATGTTAATCTGTCCTCTATATAATGATATATGCTGCAAATATATTTCGGAAAATTACAGAATACTACCAACACTTGATAAATTTTATTCATTAATGTCTAATGAAAATGAAATTAGAAACACTGCAATGTATTTATTCTATGCATTAGATAAAAGACAAAATTACTTAGATTTACTTAGATATTTTTTAATGAATACTGAAATACTGTTAATTTTGTATGTATACATGTCTGTTTTGCTCACTGTCTATGTATTTATATTATATATATGTTGTAAATGTTTATGGGCTGGAGGCCTAAAGACTTATCAATAAAATCTTGAAATCTGGATAATAAAAGTTGCACACTCTTATAAATTTAAAATCCTTTGATTATCACAGTTGTAAAAGTCAGAGGCTTCCATGTATACCATTTTAACTCATTTGTGAATCAATTTAGTACTTTTTTCGCTAGTGTTGGCAGTAATGTTTATGTTCTTATTCAACCTTTTTATGTTTGCTAATATAGAGGAGACATTATTTGTTTATTTCAGATTGCGGCTGGATTACAGGATTTATTAGAAATCTCATATTGGAAACTCATTCAGGGACTCAAGGTCACAGACCTTCTAGCGTTCTTTGAGGACACTTATAATCTTCTCACACAATGTCAGGTATTCAACATTATTTTGCATAAACAATACTTACCTTTACAAAACATCATGTAATTCTTTACTCGTCTGAGCAAGCCAAATTTGGGTGTTACTGCTTTTTAATGAAGTGTGTACTTTTGAACCCATATCTAAAATACATGTAGTTAGCATGTTTCCTGAGGTAACACATATATTGGTAAGTCATAAAAGACACGGCTTACTGCATATTTATTTTAAATAAGCTGCAACAGAGCTGAAATTAATTTGTTTTAACAGACGACACTCAATTGTTGTTTTTAGCATGTTTTAATTTATACGATTGCTGATTTGCATCAACAGTTAAATAATAAATAATAAATAATAATATATATAATATATAATAAATATAATAATAAATAAGAGTTGCATGTTGATAAAAAGATTATTATCATTGTTAGTCAACACTAGGATTGGGGATTTTCCTTATACTTTTGGGGGCAATAGACAAACATTGACTTTACACCAATAACGTGAATTCTGTTCATTAACATCACATATGCACATAACTTGTCCATGTTTAAAAAAACCCAGTCAAACAGTGATATAAGGGAAAATTTATTTTAAAGTTACTAATTTCTAGTTACATTTTCCTGAAATCAAACACAAGAGAGAAATCTAGTTAGTTCTGGGCAGTTGTTTTCTAACAGCACTTATAAAATGTATATTATTGAATATTTTAAGATGGTTAGCTATGATGTATATAATAGAATTATCTAATGAATTCTACATTGTTCTTAAATTCATAGGTTTTGCAAAGACTAACCAAATCGAACAAGGAAGATATTGGCCTTAATGAAGTTGTGAGTAAATACAATGAGGAGAATATTTTGTACCTTTGCCCAGGTCATCATGCCTCAATGAAAGTAGAGGAAGGAATCACAGAGGTAATATATTGTATATTTCCCTGAACTCAGATTATAAATCTACTGAAATTGTAAAATAGATTTGTTGTGCTTTGAGTTTGTAAATGTTCAATATTAGAAGGGTTGTGAAGGTTGGACTCACTCTATACTGGTGAAATAGACTTACTGTAATTATCACTAACATTTAATAGGTTAACACCTCTAAATATAGGTTTTGAGTCTGTGTCACTATATACATACTAGCTATGATTGTTCTTATCATACTGAATTTATTGAACAAATTCAATAAAAGAAACTCTGGAGTGTGTCACTAGAAAAAAACAAACCTTAATATATTGTTATCTGAGGAGAAACAAGCATTTTGGCTTTAATTATGGTCGAGAAAAATAGTGTATAGAGTTCATATTAGGAGAGATCAGTTATTCTATTATGCTTAGTAGTTTATAGCACAGATATATATACATGTTATATATTAAGCTCCATGTTTAAAGTTTTTTGGTTGTTGTTTTTTGTGGTTTTTTTTTTCAAACAAAAAGTTCTAATAGAGAATATCGAAAAAATTGACCCAGCAATTATCAATGGTCAAGTGTTTATCATTCTCCTCTGTGTTTCAATATATTATCATATGTTTCAGGTTTTACCAGAGATTTATGGAAACTATTCTCAATTTCTTCTCTCTGTTGACATGCCGGCGAATCAGCTGACAGAGATCCCTGAAAATGCATTCAATGCCCTCCCGAACCTGGCAGAATTTGATTGCTCAAATAACTTCATTGAAAGTATACCAGAATCCATTGGGGCATGTAAAAAGCTTTACAGTTTAACTGTGTCAGAGAATAATATAACTGACTTACCCAGCTCACTGAAAGAATGCACGAAGTTATTCCGTTTGGATATCAACAGTAATATGATGGAGACGTTACCGGCAGTTGTGACCTCACTCAAACAACTTGAACGGCTATACGCCTCAAATATGTTTTGGACAGATTTGCCTGAAGACATAGGGAATCTTGTGAATTTAGAAAAGCTATATATCAATGGCAACTGTTTCACAAGTTTGCCAAAAAGTTTTGCCAAACTTAGGAATTTAAACGATCTTGGTATTTCTGGAGTGCCATGGCTACACATATCTAAGTCAAAGAAAGTGATGTCATATGAGAATTTTGTAGACAAGTTACGGGTCTGGAGACTAGACAGGTGGCTAGAGGAACATAAAGAGGTATGTATTAATCTCAACATGATTAACTTATCATATTGTCACCTTAATGCAGTAACAGGTTAACTCCTATTAAGTTAGATAAGGAGTTAACCAGTTTCTGCACCAAGATGATGCTATGCCTAGTTTGGACATATTGTTCTAGTATATAGCTGTACAAAGGTTTTGTTAGTCCATTTAAAAGTGTAACAGTAGAGTAGACTTCCTTCAATAGCTAATAAGTGAATGGTAGCAAGTATATAAAGGATATTAGTTTGTTTAAATAAAAGTTAACTTACTTCTAAAAATGTTAATAATGCATTAATTCAATATGCAGTTTATTCTAGTACACTTTAGTATAGCAGCCGGTCAAGTTTCAGGTCTACGGAGAAGAAATTGATAACTTTAACATTTAATGCTAGACAAGTCAGATATTTTCTGTTAAAATTTAATTCACTACAGTATAACCTATATTATTTGGACTTCACAGCTGATTTTGAATGATTCATGGAAAGAGGTTGTCAGCCAATTGCTTTAACTGGTACAGAATCTTGGACGTTTCAATAAGAACATGTTTATTATTAAATGACTTAAATACTGTTAAAGTGAATAGATGTAATAAAATATACATGTAATTTAAATGATCTGTTGGTATTCAGCACAGGTTTCACTGTACCTTAGGTTTCACTAAATCATGTTTCACTGTATTACTGTATTTTATAGGAGAAAGAGAAGTTGTTCCAGTTCTTTGACAAGGATGGAAATGGGGTGCTAGATAATGAGGAGATGGGACAACTAAATGCTGCACTTTTCAACATGTTTCCTAGATTTGGTTACAAAGGACTGGAACCTCCTGGTTAGTAGTGGTCATAGAACTATTGAGCTAAAAAAAATGTTTCTTCCGAGCATTAAGTTCCTGTCAAGTTGACCTTGATTAGCTAAATATCTGAAAATATTGACTTCTATAATGGTCATTGACAATGACAAATGATGAGAATGAAAAATAAAAACTGCCAAAAATGTATAAAAATCAGCCCACTCTTTTAACCAAGTAAATGATAATGATAAATTACAAAGGGTTATTTTAAAGAACATATCTGGGGTCAATGTGAGCTACTGATTTTTTTGCGATGCAGATTATGATATTGAACAAATTAACGGCAAAATGTAAAGTCATGGGCATAATGTCACATTAATACATTTTGTTTTTTTTCTTGGAAATTAATCTGTCATATTTGCTATTGTAGATGATGATACACCAAGTGGATTCCCCATGGAGATTTTAGAATGTAGAAATCTGGAGTACTTAAACATATATTATCAGGGATTTGTTTCCGTTCCTTCCGAGATTGGTGATCTTCAGGAACTTAAAATTATAAATGTCAGTCACAATCCAAACCTTCTCACTATTCCTGCGGAGGTGGGAACTATTTCTTGTTTGACAAGTAAGTCATTCTGTGTTTTTATGTCAATATGATGTATATCTAAAAACTAAAACATATTTCTTGCTTTAAATGTATACCTGTTATATAATATGCACTGAATATATAAGTTCTTGTTTTTTACAACTTATATTAACTAATATGGAACATTTTTGCTCGTATGAATATCAGGACTTTGAAGTTTCTGAAAATTGGACAATTTAGTCTTAATGATAGCGCTATAAAGATTAAGAATAATGTTTTATAATGTTTGAGAGGGTAAAAAGTGTTATTTTTATCAAGTCTAATGTATTGATAATTGTAGACAAATGTCTAAATTTCTCTGACACAGGAGACATGCATACATAATGACCACATCTTTACAAAGACCATATGTAGGAAATTTATCATTTAAATCTTTTCCATTTTGAATGCCTAAATTGCAACATGACATGTATTTGATATTGTTATAGAGAATATTGGCTCTGTCAAATGGTAAATAATTATTTGGGAATTCTTTTGTAGGACTTGAGATGGAAGAATGCCCCTTATTAAAGACTCCTCCAAAGGAAATCCGAGTGAAAGGATTTTCTACAACATTTGCTTATCTACGCAGACTTATCTCAGGCTCGTTACCTTGTAAACGCACAAAACTGATGCTGGTGGGACTTGGTGGTGCTGGTAAAACTAGGTCAGTTCTTCTGTAACATGAAGTAAAATATTTTCAGATACTTATATCTTATAATGATTTGCATAAGCTATCAGTTATAAGTAGGGCCAGTCTATACATTATATTTGATGATTAAATTTTGGTTTTTATGCCTACATTTAGGAGTTGGTGAATATAGTTTTGTCCTTGTCCATCCATCAAGCTGTCTGACTCACACTGTTCATCTGTAGATTGACAAAACACTAGAATGTTTGGACATAATCTATTTTTATACATGTTATACGGACATATTGCTATAACATGCAATTTGAAAGACTTGAAAAGTTGTGCCAAATCATTCATTACTGGAATGACTTCTGATTCCAAAAATTGAGGATTGACTTCTTTACAACCATGAAGTAACAAATAAGAGAGTATAAAAATTTAAATTTTGATGTTAACCATATTCTTTATTAACAAATTAAGAGGAATGATAAAAAACTGGATGAAATGTATTAATTTGCTTTATTAAAGGAGCTAAAATTTTTAATTTACATCTGAGCTAACAGTGTTCCAATAGAATTCTAGGTAGTTCATACAAGCTCCAAACACTTGTCATTTACATTGAGCAGTTATTGTTACACAATGTTTTATCATATTTATTATGTATAATGGTTGTATTTTCAGTTTGGTGAACTCATTACTCAGTAAAGATGGCAAAGCTAATCTCACTCATGGGGAAGCTATAACAGATGGTAATCTTTTGATATTAATGATTTTTTTTATTGTTTTGTTGTAAAAGCCTTATTATTCATAATAATGTATTTGAATGCTGGTAAAAGTAATGACTAGCCTGTGCCACCGTCAGCTTGTGACTCTTATGCTCTAGCTCTATAGGTAGAGCATTTGACTATGGATTGGATGGTTCAGATTAGATTCCAAGACGGTACAGGTCAACTTTTGTTGTGATTGATCATGAAATCTCTTCTATGGTCATTCAAACTGTTTTGGCAAGCATTGTACAAAATTATCAGTTCCTTATGAAAAAGAAGGCACTAATACTGGTAAACTGCTTGATACCTTGTACAGGAATGGCTGAACTGTTCTCTAGTGAATTTGTAGTGGCTTACTGCCCTGATCAAGAAAGTAAACTACCAACACCACCACCACCACTCTACAATCAGACCTAACTATACTGTTGGGTACTTAATTTGCTATTTCATATCAAAAACCTCCTTATCAACAATGAACAGTTCAAGTTCAAAACTGAGCAAGTTTAATTTATAATTTGATATTATAAGCTGTGCCAAAAAATCCTCTTGTACATGTACATCTTAAAATTTTAAAACCATTTTGATGTTAAAGGATGTTAACAGATAGATAAAAATACCCACATGTATTGATTTGTATATAACAGGTATAGATATATGTACATGGACAGTAAAGGCTGGTGATGAACATCTAACATACAGTGTCTGGGACTTTGCTGGTCAAACTGTCTATTATAATACACACCAGGTTTGTGAAACACCAGTCTTATTTTGGTCTTTATTTACTACTATTATCATACTATTGATAAGACAAAACTATTGCTTTAATTGATAACTAACTCCAATTAGATCAGCATATGGAAACATGTAAAAGAAGAATTTGATATGAGTGAAATGATTCGTCTCTCATATTTCTAGTAAAAACTGCGTTTTACAAATTGTTGAAGATATCGAAAAGATTCATAGGAAAATATTTTGTACAATTGAACAAACATGCTTAAAACGTAACAAAGGTTACTTCTTCTTTCATACTTTATATAAATGTATAAACTGTTTTGACAAGCATACAAGATTGAACATTGGCTCCATTGACACATTGAGAAGAATCTTTTAGAGATGACTAAAAGATTGATTATTTTTTTCTGTCCAATAAATTTGTTTATCTATTGTTAGCGAATGTAAGACTAGGATTTGAACATATTATCTATCTTCTGTTAATGTCAGATCCTTGCTGGGACATAAACATGTTGCAAGTCAAAAATCGCCTCATAATGGAATGTAAGACTATAATTTAAACATAGTTGAATTTAAGACAAGAAATTGAACATACACAATGTAACTAGGATTTTTAACATCTTTTCAGTTTTTCCTGTCAAATAGAGCTGTTTATCTACTGTTATGGAATGTAAGACTGGGATTTGAACATGCTGGTCTGGATTTCTGGCTGAGCTCAATATCTGTACAAGCTCCAAAAGCTCCTATATTTGTAGTAGGCTCTCATGTAGACCAGGTAAAACAATAAAAATGATAATTTTAATGAATTTTAAAGTAAGGTGTGCTTTTTGATTTTGTGAAGAATTACTCCTAAATTTTATGTGTGATATTAATTATCAGTTCATTCTCCATTTTGACCAGATTGGTATAATGAGTCATTATTAGCTCGACTATTCGAAGAATATGAGTGCTATTGTAGTCGCCCCGGCGTTGGCGTCAGCGTCTGCGTTGGTTAAAGTTTTTTGTAAAGTCAAATATCTCAATTATTACTTGAGATATTCAATTGAAACTTACAATACTTATTTATAGTAACAAGGTACATCAGATTGACAAGCTGGATAACTCTGCCTACAATATTGACAGAATAATGCCCCTTTTTAACTTAGAAATTTTGGTTAAAGTTTTTTTGTAAAGTCAAATATCTCAATTATTGCTTGAGATATTCAATTGAAACTTACAATACTTATTTATAGTAACAATGTAAATCAGATTGACAAGTTGGATAACTCTGCTTACCATATTGACAGAAATATGCCCCTTTGGAACTTAGAAATTTTGGTTAAAGTTTTTTGTTAAATTTTGGTTAAAGGTTAACGGTCTTCAAAGATATTTACTTGAAACTTTACACATGCACTTAGGGTCATAATTGGAGGGTCATAATTGTATGTCACTGACCAAGTTACATAACTCTATCTTGCATTAAGGCTGATTCATATCCCCTTTTCTACTTAGTCTCTTGGTTAATGTTTACATGCAAGTTTTACATATCTCAATAACTATTAAAGATATTTATTTAAAACTTCACATATGCATTTAGGGTCATAATTGTAGGTCACTGACAAAGATCCATAATTCTATCTTGCATTTAGGCTGATTTTTCTCCCCTTTTTCAACTTAGAAATTCATGGTAAAGTTTTGCTTGTAAGCTGTTATCTCAATAACTACTGAAGGGTTTGTGCCTTTTTTTGGACAATTTTATGCATTCATAATAATAAAGTAGTGATTTACTTGATAAAACATCTTAATAACAAGCCTTTGTACCTTTTCTGTCAAATTTATGTATTCATAGGTAATTAGTATTATTATACTCAATAAAAAACCCTTGTGACATTACCTTCCGAATAGTCAAGCCAATTCTGTATAATTAGACTCTCTGTAAGGCCTATAACATGAATTTATAAAAAAAAATTAGCCCTTTTGTGACCTTAAAAAATTTAACAATATCAAGGCTCTTTTAGTATCAAGCACTTAGAATAGTCGAGCATTCTGTCCTACAGACAGCTCTTGTTTATGTGTTATAATTCATTTCAAAGGTCAAAATAAACAAAATTTAAAAAAGATGTTTTCCTAGCTAAGGTTGGTACATTTGACAACAATGTTTATACACTTAATGGGAAGAAAATTCTTGTTGAACTTGATTTATTCTGCATCATTTCATATTTATACAATATTTTATAGTTGTATTTTGTCTGCTTAGTGGTATATAAGTTAACCAATTTAGAGACACTTGTCCATCTTAAACATATTCTTCTTGTGTAAGATTTTGTATAGTTATGATGTCATGAAAAGATTCAGATATATCATTAGGGCATTAATCAACTTAGTTTTTTATGTAATGTTTTAGGTGTCAAAGTATGAAGTTCCCATTAATGAGATGAGTGCAAGATATAAACAGATAGCTGGATTTCATTTTGTCAGTTCATTTACTGGACAGGTAAGTTCTTAATATAATTAGTAATATGGATTTTGTACAGGTTATAAATGGTTGTTTGGAAATATAACCGGAGCCACTAGCTGCAAACCTGTCAGGAATAAGCAGTTTTAAGTTGACATCCATCTGACAGCCATTCAATTGATCATATTTAATTCATATATTTCATGCAGTTATAATGAGAATAACAATGACAGATTTTCATGAAATTGTGTTATGACCATTTTGATAATAAAGGACTGCTCATTTCATAGGCCAGTTGTCTTTCATTTCTCTTAAAATGGACAAAAAGTATCCTAAAATCAACAAGACAAAATAGCAGTGAGTGCATCTGATTGGATAAAAAAATATAACACAACCCTTATCTTCAGTTACATGTTCCTTTTTATTATGGCCCAGTACAACCCAAACAATATTTATATCATTATAAGTGGGATACAGTATTGATAATTTTCTGGAGATGTAATATATAATATAGATTGCTGATTAAAAATTTAGGACAACAAGAACAATACATGTACCAACATATACAGACAGAAATGGGATATAGATACATACATTTATGTCAGTATGTCTTCTCAAGAAAATATGTTCAATGAAATATATTTTTACAATGTATATTGTACATTACTGCTCTATGAACCTCTGTGTTTACTGTTGTTTTTTTGCAATATTCAGGGTATAAAGGAGTTACAGGAAAACCTGTTTGATGTGACATTACAACAACAATACATGGGTGAACAGATTCCAGAAGTCTGGCTTACATTTGAAAACACAGTCATAGAGTAAATATAGTCTCACTATACTCTCTTACAGTTTGTATTAGCATATACAATGTATGTAAATGAAAATACAGAAAAACCAAATTTATAGTGGTAACTGCTGAAAACAAAATTTATAGTGGTAACTACTGAAGAGAGAGCAGCTTTGTGAAGGTTGCACTATGTTATAATTCTAGATTTATTTTTCACTTATATAGAACAGTTGTTTAAATGCTTAAGGAATCTATGCGTCACCTTGCTTGTCATGTGGTGGAACCCAGTTTCTGCCATGGTACATGCTATTCTTATTATGTTAACAGTAATGTTTAGTCAAAGAATAGAACTAAGAGATTGTCAAATATTAAAGGGACTCCACTGAAGTCTTTTGACAGGATTGGACTGGAAATAATTATTTCGAGATCTATGTTCCATTTGGTGTAGTTTTATAAAAGTAACTTTTGTACAAATGTCAGATCAATCGCTTACTCCGTTTTTCCAAAACAATTATTCAAATCGTGAAAAATCATCGAAATTGAAAAGCATTGCATACCTTTCTCTTTCAAGTTCCCCCATTGATCTAATGTAAGAAATTCAGATTTCATATATTTAAGGCTTAAGGACCTTGGTTGAGTTCCTTTAACTCCAAGGTTTCCTCAATATTTCGCCATGTGAGTATTATATTCTATATAGCACAATTGTAAACTTTGTGTGAAACATTAATGTGAGCATATTACACCTGTAGACACTAACATTACTCAGTGGTTTGCTATTTTTCATCATTTGTAATTAAATTATGTGTGTTATACCTGCAGGTCACGAAGTTCTAGTAATGTAATAGAGTATACAGCTTTAGAGAAAATGGCAAACATGTCTGGGATATTTGAGAAAACTGAGGTAATATTTGTTGAAATGTTTTAAAGCAAAAAAAACTTTTTTTGTTTTTTTTTATAGCAAATCCCTAGTTTCTTCATTGTGAATTATTATGTCTATTACTTTTTTTCTGTATCTAGTTATCATGGATATGACAAATTCTATTAGTCATTAGATATATGAATGAAAAAGGCCTAACTGTAAAAAACCAAATACATGTACAAAGTATTTAAGTTAAAGGTAAATCTTGGTTGATAAGTTTGTATCAAGTATACATCTTGTAAAATTAGAAATAAAGAATATATTGGAAGCATTTATAAGTTTATAATCTTAAAAGATTTTGTATCCAATAAACATTCAATAAGAAATTCATTGATATACTGTAAATCCGGTATTTTTCGCAATGTTTTAATTTTCGCTATTCTTCGCGAATCGGCCGCGTCGCGAATTCATGATACCGCGTAAATTTTATAACATAACATACATTTTAAAAAATAAAACTGATGATAATTTTTTCGAATTGTGATAAAGTGAATACATTTTAATGAATACAATAACAGAATGCAAATAATTAATATGTGTTTTATATACATCATAATAAAGATATGAAGGTTAAAGATTTTTCCCATTCCTTTTTCCTCATGAATACATTCATGTAAAACACAAAAAAGAGACAATATCCACAAATTTTGCACTTTACAGACAAATGTGAACACATATTGTTTAGATGACAATTGATTTACGGTAAAACAGTGATCAAAGGACAATTTTCATACGGTAGATTAAGTATTATAAACAAGTATATAACACCTTCTTATAAACATTTTACGTTTTATCAAACCCGTTATTTGCAAACAAAAAACAAATTTGACAAATGATTAGAAAAACCGTTCATAATAAGTCAATTACAATTTTGTATATAAAATAAATAAATAAAAACCGCCTCTTATTAACACCATTAACATTTACCTTGCATTAGAGCGACACAGTATAAGATAACTTCAACCTTCCCTGTTATATTGAGGAAATAAAATTAAAATAATCGCGAATATAAATTTCTGACCCTGCCATCGTGAATTCATGAATGCGCGAAATAATCCGGGGGTAGGGTTTTCGCGAAATAAAGATCACGCGAATATAAAGTGATTTACAGTATATAGAGATTATGAATGTTAATTTGTAAGTGAAATATAAACAGGTATATCAAGCTGTCCAGTTCCTCCATGAGTTAGGAAGTCTACAGCATTTTACAACGGAAAGACTGAAAACAAAGGTTATAGTAAATCCTCAATGGATAGTAGATGTAATGGCTTGTGTTGTGTCAGTGAAAAACTCACCTATAAAGGTATGGTTTCTATTTATAGCTAATATATGTATATCAGTTTGACCGTTTCAACTTTAGCTCTTTATAGCAGGGCTCAATCTCCTGAAACCTAGGTCCATTGTCATATTTTAAAGAGCAGTTATATATACTACCATGTTTGTGCTATTAAAACAGTTGTTTGGCTCACTATACACTTATAAAAATTAATTTTGAGTGTTAGTTTGAGTTTCTTTTTATAACATCGACTATTAAAAGAATAGGGAGAGCTATTGTACTCATTTGGGCATTGGCATCAGACTTTGGATAAGTTTTCCGAAACTTTGCTTAAGGAAAAGATGTTAAAATTCATACACTTGTTTTCTGGGATTCACATGATGGGTACAGGGATCATAACCTTGAGTTACCTTTGTACAGAGTTATACCCCTTTTCTTTCTTCCAACTACATTTTAACTTGTATTAACCTATAGCTCTTCAGCGCTTCTTATGTAAAATTCTTGCAAGTATAATTTCCAATAACCGTAAATTATACCATACCCAGACTATGGTATAATTTTCAGTTTTTCTGGGCGGAGCAATAGGTTAAAACAGTAGCGTCATGTTATTTTGATTGACAGCTCATTTTACGTCATTTCTGCTATGCAAATTAAGATCGAAGGAGTAAGTGTTTCTGGGCGGAGCTATAGGTTAAAACAGATACACCATTGGTGCGTTGGCGATTTCTGGGTTTGCGTAAATTATACCATAATCACGTGACCTTTCTTATGCCTTGACCTCACTCGACCTCGTCTCGTGAGGTCAAGGCATAAGAAAGGTCACGTGATATTTGCGTAAATTATACCATAATCACGTGACCTTTCTTATGCCTTGACCTCACTCGACTTCGTCTCGTGAGGTCAAGGCATAAGAAAGGTCACGTGATTATGGTATAATTTACGCAAACCCAGAAATCGTCAACGCAGCAATGGTATATCTATTACTTAATACATGGCAAGGAGTTTCCTTTGCTAGGATTATCATTTCAACCATACTTTATGCACAGTATTTACAGGTAAAACAATATTAAGGTAAAATGTATAGAGCATTGTAATGTATTGATTTTTTAATGAATTTAGTTTGCATATTCATATCTTCATCTATTGAGTATTCTAACATTTACTAAATGTAACTAATTTCAACAGGAGGGGCGACTCAAGCATTCAGACATTAAGACAGTATGGCAGGAATATCCAGCAGAGTTACATGACTGGTTACTGAAATTAACAGAGGAATATGATCTAACTTTCTCCCAAGAACATGAACCAGTCAACCTGGTTCCCTGCCTTTTGCCAGAAAAGGCTCCAGAAGTAAGGCTTTGAATTCTCATCATTAAGTTAATTTTTAAAGGGACGCTATTGATGTTTCTGACAATTGAGAAGACTGTAATCTTTATTTTTAATTTTACTTCCCTTTGATTTAGGTCTAATTAAGAACCAGGATGTAAAATTTCAGGTCATTTGCTTGATCTGTTGTTGTTTTTTTTTCCTTCCAGAATTATCATTTTAATTATGCAAAATCTTAATGATCCCATAATAAAAAAAGTTTTGAAACACATTTTAACTCAAATTAGACTTGAAATTGCACATGAAAATGTTCCTCAATTATAACTCTTGAGTATTTTCTTTATTTTTCTTTTTATGTTTTTCTCTGTTTTTAGTGCCCAAGTTGATCTATTAAGAATTTCAAATTTTATTTTTTAGAGCTTTTGGTTCTTAAAGAATTATAAAAAAAGATCTTTTTTATAAAGAGCCTATTGAAAGCACTTTTCAAATAGTGAAAACAATGCTTAAATGACCAAAGTTGACTAAAAAGTTGTGTTTGTTTTACAGTTTACCTGGCCAGAGTTAGAGAAGGATTCTGATATTAAAGAGAACAAAATGATCTACAAGTTTGACTACCTACCTGCTGGACTCTTCAACAGAGGACAGGTAATTACTTACAAACTGATGAAAGTTCTTTTTCTTATTTAAGTTTTTTTTGAATTTTTATTTGTTCATAGAATTATGTTACTGTAATGCATTTTTCAACTTTTAAACAGACAACTTCACAATGGAAACCACTTCAAAATGGAAACCTTTTCACGAAAAAGTCCAGAAAAAGTCTGTGCCCGATAAATTTCCACATGTATATATATTTTCTGGCATTTTTTTTTACAAATAATCTTTTTTTATGATTGATGTAATTATACCCCCACAAACGAAGTTTAGGGGGGGTATATAGGAGTCAGCTTGTCGGTCAGTTGGTGGGTCCGTCGGTCCGTCCACATCATGGTTTCCGGACGATAACTAGAGTTTGGAATGACGTATTGTAATCAAACTTGGTATATAGCAACCTTATGTGGAAACTCCGGTTGGTATTGCATTTGGACCCCCTGGGGTCAAGGTCAAGGTCACTGTTACTTAAAAAAGAAAAATGGTTTCGGGACAATAACTTGAGTTAGGAATGAGATATTGTTATCAAACTTTGCGTATAGCAAGCTTATATGAAGACCTGGGTTGGTATTGCATTTGGAGCCCCTGGGGTTAAGGTCAAGGTCACCGTTACTAAAAATAGAAAAATGGTTTCAGGACAATAACTTGAGTTAGGAATGAGATATTGTTATCAAACTTGGCGTATAGCAAGCTTATATGAAGACCTGGGTTGGTATTGCATTTGGGCCCCCTGGGGTCAAGGTCACTGTTACTAAAAATAGAAAAATGGTTTCTGGACAATAACTAGAGTTAGGAATGAGATATTGTTATCAAACTTGGTGTATAAGCAAGCTTATATGCAGACCCTGGTTGGTACTGCATTTGGACCCCCTGGGGTCAAGGTCACTGTTACTAAAAATAGAAAAATGGTTTCCGGACAATACCTAGAGTTAGGAATGAGATATTGTAATCGAATTTGGTGTATAGGAAGCTTATAATGAAGACCTGAGTTGGTTCTGCATTTGGACCCCCTAGGGTCAAAGTCACCGTTACAGTGTTACTAGAAATAGAAAAATGGTTTCAGGACAATAACTACAGTTAGGAATGAGATATTGTAATCAAACTTTGTGAAAAGCAAGCTTATTTGGAGACCCCAGTTGGGATTACAATTAATTGAAATATTTCTTTGTACACAGTTGATAGTTTGTGTTCAAATTTTTCTTCAGACTACTTATTTTTCAAAAAGTCAAAGTTGCTGGTGGGGGTATTAATCACCTTCAGTGATAGGTCTAGTTATTTCTCTCTTTCTTTCAAGTCTAAGATATGTTTCGCACAAAAATTTTTTTTATAAATTGATATGTAAATGGCCTAACATTAATCATGTATTTGACATTGATATACATATAGTTTATTGATTAATTAGGTGAGATTACATCAGATATCAGACAGTGCGTTGATATGGAAACGAGGTTCCTTCCTCAAGAAAAATGGTCATATTGCTTTACTTCAACAATCAAGGTATAAAAAATTAGAAAATTTGACTCTTGTACACATGTAGCTCATTTTTGAGATTTAGAAATTTTTTTACTTTACATTCATGTAATTATGGATTTAATAAATGTTTCTGTGCACTTCACTGCAGTTAAGATTTAAAATAGATAGTGAATGTATATTCTTTTTCTATGAATGATACTTTCCTGTCATATTTTTGTATCTACTGACATTTATGGAATGAATTAATGATATATATTGTTTAGCTTACCGTATTTGATATTGTATTCAAATTTAGACATTAAATGAATTTCATCAAATGTCATGCTCCTTGTATTTGTAGAGATTCAGAATTGATAGTTCAGGTGCAGGGTCCTCGGCCAGAGAATGTGATATTTCTCGTTCATGAGGTGTTTGAAGGGCTGATAGCAGAATCATTTAGAGGTGTAACATACGATTACCTCATACCTTGCCCAGACTGTCTTAGAATGGTATGAAATTATTTAAAGATTTCCATGAGATCAAAGAATTATATAAACATGCGGTATAATAATAGTTAGAAGAAATTTGGTTAATATTTTTTTAGTTTTATGTATCAGTTTAAAATATAATAGATCTTTCTTGGTAATAAAATATGGAAATAATGCCATATTAAAAGGACCAGTGTTAGTCATCAACATGTGAGGTTTGAGCTTGATTTTCTCTATTTTCTCTCATTGTTAATTCTCACGACCTGAGATATTGCCAAGCTGCCTTTTTAACATGTTTCTGCATGTTCTTTACTATACATACATCAAATGTTTAGAATTAAAATCTTAGTAAATTATTAATAACTTTGGAACATGGCTTAAATTACATTTTATACTGTGTCTGTTTAACACAAACACCATAAAATGAATCAATACTTAGATATTTTTAACCTAATCATATCCAGGTGTGCAGTATTTATTGTATTGAAATCTATGAAATTAAAGCATTTAAAATGGAACAAAATTATGAAGAAACATATCTTTAACACAGATGCATTGGTTATGATGATGATTTAATTTTTTTCAGGCCACAAAAGACCCACACATGTTTAAAGCTTCAACTATCCGACGAGCAATGGAATTGAAGGCTCCATTCTTACAATGCATCTCGTATTTTCACACTATATCATGCATTGATCTTTTAGGTATGTTTCATTGTTAGCTAATTGTTATTTCAACAAGAAGGTACAGGCATGATAGATGTGTTCAGGCTGGCCTGACCTGATATAATGATAACATAATCTAACCATTATTACTGCCAGCATTCTTAGCATGAATACAGTGTCTGTGTATTTGAGTTTATTTATTCTTGGCTTCGGTTGCCTATATGGAAGAGTCCTCCAGAAGAGCATTAGTCATTTTAGATTCTGGAGGATAGTGCAAGATATAGAGAGATGTCCCAATTTGAGAAGCCTCTCTGGTTCTTCAGTGTGCCAAGTGTTTAAGCATTGATATAAGGGACCTAGATTTAAAGTCTGATCAGAAAGACTGATTAATAATATTAGGAATCGAGCCCACAATTTTGAGACGAAAAGTCTTCCACTCTTACCAATTGAGCTGTTCAGGCTGGTTGTGAATATAGTCTATACTTTGTTGTATTTTATATAGCATGTATGCCACCAGACAATCACAGTGACTTTGATCTTCATTTGGTGCAGTCTGTTAGAAATCTGAGAGATCTTAGGAAGGATCTTGCAGCTGGTATGCTTATTGATGTTACTTTATCAACAAATTTTATGTCTGGTTTTTTTAATTATCTTCTTTTATAAATGATATTGAAAGAGAGTAGATTCAATACTAAATATAACGAGCAAGTTTAATAGAATCATATTATGTGAGCCACTGGCGAGCATAATTTTGTTTTATTTAATTAGTTGAATAAATTTAGTATTGAATCTACATGAATATAATATTCTATTTATCACATATCTAAAATAAAAACGCTTTTATAGTTAAATGAGTCAATTTTTTGTTGACGCGCCTATAGTGTAATGCTAACACACTATGTATATAACGCAAATGACGTCAAATTAAAGTGTTATTACATTAGTGTAATATCAATTTTATTTAATGGGTTAATTAAACTCCTGCACTGTGGTTTTTGTGATAAATGTATATCTGATAATAATGCATCAACATTCAACACAATAATCATTTCATAAAGTGTTATTGTGCAACATATTGATAGTTGAATCTTCAACAATTATTGAAGATATGATGAATTCTTTATGATTGTTATTTTTTATACCCCAGATATCTTCATATCATATTGTGGTAAAGATGCCCCTAAAAGTAGATCATCAGTGATTCACCCTGCAACTGTATGTGAAGATCTTCAAGCTGTCGGATTTAAATGGTAAAATATTGTTATATTCTTCTTAATAATAATTGAATTTTTTCTACTATAAAAATACAAACCAAGACAATTTACTTAAGAAATTAAGATGTGATTTAAATCTGGGATGCTTTTTCATTGGTCAGTCTGTAGTTTTGTCTGGAAAATATTTTATCTTTATTAAAGATGTAGCCGAAAAATAGTTCTAGTATTCTATAAACAATTCAATATTAAATTTTTTTAAACCCAAAAGAGATGTGTTTGCTTTCTATGTTTCATCCTTATTATCAGAATGGTTCTTGTATTTGCATTTGGTTTGCATATGAAATAATGATTACTAGTCTTGGGCCAAAATTGTCCTCTTGTACTTCATAATGATATAATTTTGTTCCTTTATTCAGTTGGTTTGCAGAGCCAGGAAAAAGTTACTCTATAGAAGAGATGGCAAGAGCTCTGACAGATGCCTCAGTTGTTGTAGCATTTGTATCTACTGATTATGCCAAGGATGAGGACTGTGTGAATATATTCAAGTACGCTAGACTGACCTTGAGAAAACCGATGATTGTGGTTGCCGTGGGTGATGGATTTGAGTGGAAGCAGAGCAAACTGGGAATTTTATTGTCTGATGAGGTAAATTCACATGTTCTATGAAATCTATTCCTTAACATACTGTTGAAAAATAATGCTTGAAAACTATTGATTTAAATACATAAAAAGCAAGGCGTACTTACCATATCATATGTAACTATTCAGGAAAGTCATGTAATAAACAATTTTGGAAATCTACATTTGGTGTAATTTTAGACCGTTTGTGAAAATTTTCTCATTTCAAGAAACAGTTATCATCAGAATTAAAACTGATACAGTCACTATCTGGTGGTTAGCTCCCTATGAATGTATATTATTTTAAGGTCAATTGCTCCCTTGATAATAAAGAGACTGATTGTATCAGCTGAAATTGTAAGAGAAGATTTTAATGAAATTACATATATGTAACATACATTTACACTTCCTAGCATTTTATCTTATTAGTAAGGCTTTTCCTTACTAAATAGCATAAAATTTATTTTCTTGTCTTGTCATACATGTATATAGCATATTAATACAGTGATATGTTCCAATATGGTATATACATGTACATGATTGTACAATTACAGGTATTTGCTGGTTCATGTATTTGTTTTGACTGTATGCTTAGACAAAGAATTATGGTTTCAGGTGTTTGTTAATATGATCAAGTCAAAGAAAGAAGTGTACAAGTCCAAGTTAGATGAATTGTTGAAAGCTATATCCAGCAAGACCAATAAAGAGATAGGAGTTAACCCTACACCATCTTGTTTCTTCAGTTATACCTGGGTCAACTCAGCTAAAGCTGTCAAGCTAGGTACCAGGTAGGATATTTTATGACTTTTTTATATTCTATCTCATTATTTATTGAAATACTTTATATTTTAGTACTTTGCAAATACAGTAGAACTTCGGTAAGTCGAATTTTAACGTAAAAATTTCGACAAAAAATGGGCTTCGATCTTAATGGCTGAATTTATAAAAAAATTTCAACCCGTGACTAGCTTAATTATAAAAATTATAACGAAAATGTTTTTCTTTCTTTTAAATAACGACATTTTCATTTTGCAATAAAAATAGAATGTTAAGTAACTTTACAGGGAAAAAGATTTAACACCTATTGAGTTGCAATGAATTACAAAGGCGAAAACAATACAAAAGGGCAAAAATTTAAACCCAGTTATAGTAAAATTTTCACGTGTGATTATCGGGCGACACCGGGTCACGCAATATTAAATGTGTTCTTACTGTTTACCATGTACTTTCAAATCCGCTAGGGCAATTAAAATATAACCTTTAAAAACATTTTTTCAACATTTAAACACAAAAAGGGCTGTTTGAACACTCGAACTGTGTAATTAACACCTGTCACTTAAGTTGATCGGAAATCGTCTTCACGGCCAGATAGATGTGAAAAATGTCTCGAGATCAAAGGTGTCAAAATAATCGAAGGACGTCAACTTATTTGTGGTAAATTGTACTAGATTTATTCTATACGGACCACGAAAAAACTTCAACACATCGAAAAATTTGACACATAAAATCTCGACTCGTAAATAGTTTTTTTTATATGGAGTATATAAGAGAAAAAATCGGGACTTTCAATTTACTTCGACACATCGACTAATCAAAGTTCGACTCATAGAGTTCTACTGTATACTAAAAAGCACTTCACTTATCTCTTATGATTGCATTTTTACAATAAATTTGTCCTCATAATGCTTTTTTAGCTCACCTGTCACAAAGTGACAGGGTGTGCTTTTGTGATCGCTTTTCGTCCGGCGTCCGTCCGTCCGGCGTCCGGCCGTCCGTAAACTTTTGCTTTAAATGACATCTCCTCATAAACCACTGAGCCAATTTCATCCAAACTTCACAGGAATGTTCCTTTGGTGGTCACCTTTAAAAATTGTTCAAAGAATTTAATTCCATGCAGAACTCTGGTTGCCATGGCAACCAAGAGAAAAAACTTTAAATACCTTTTTTTAAAAAACCATAAGAGCTAGAGCTTAGATATTTGGCATGAAACATCTTCTAGTGAGTGTCTACCAAGTTTGTTCAAACAAAAGCCCTGGGGTCAAAATTGGCCCCGCACCCCTGGGGGTCATTGATTTTCCCTATATGCATATAGTAAAAAAAAAAAAATCTTCTTTTAAAGAACCATAAGAGCTAGAGCTTAGATATTTGGCATGAAACATCTTCTAGTGAATGTCTACCAAGTTTATTCAAATAAAAGCCCTGGGGTCAAAAATTGGCCCTCGACCCAGGGGGTCATTGATTTTCCCTATATGCATATAGTAAAAACTTAAAAAATCTTCTTTTAAAGAACCCAAAGAGCTAGAGCTAAGATATTAAGCATGAAACATCTTCTAGTGAGTGTCTACCAAGTTTGTTCAAATTAAAAGCCCTGGGGTCAAAATTGGCCCGCCCCGGGGGTCATTGATTTTCCCTATATGCATATAGTAAAAACTTAAAAAATCTTCTTTTAAAGAACCATAAGAGCTAGAGCTTAGATATTGGCATGAAACATCTTCTAGTGATGTCTACCAAGTTTGTTCAAATAAAAGCCCTGGGGTCAAAATTGACCCCGCCCCCTGGGTCATAGATTTTCCCTATATGCATATAGTAAAAACTTAAAAAATTTTTCTTTAAAGAACCCAAAGAGCTAGAGCTAAGATATTAAGCATGAAACATCTTCTAGTGAGTGTCTACCAAGTTTGTTCAAATTAAAGCCCTGGGGGTCAAAATTGGCCCCGCCCCCGGGGGTCATTGATTTTCCCTATATGCATATATGGTAAAAACTTAAAAAATCTTCTTTTAAAGAACCATAAGAGCTAGAGCTTAGATATTTGGCATGAAACATCTTCTAGTGAATGTCTACCAAGTTTGTTCAAATAAAAGCCCTGGGGTCAAAATTGACCCTGCCCCAGGGGGTCATAGATTTTCCTATATGCATATAGTAAAAAACTTAAAAAATCTTCTTTTAAAAAACCCAAAGAGCTAGAGCTAAGATATTTAGCATGAAACATCTTCTAATGAGTGTCTACCAAGTTTGTTCAAATAAAAGCTCTGGGGTCAAAATTGGCCCCGCCCCAGGGGGTCATTGATTTTCCCTATATGCATATAGTAAAAACTTAAAAAATCTTCTTTTAAAGAACTCAAAGAGCTAGAGCTAAGATATTAAGCATAAAACATGTTCTAATGGGTGTCTACCTAGCATGTTCAAATAAAAGCACTGGGGTCAAAACTTGCCCCGCCCTGGGGGGTCATTGATTTTCCTTATATGTGTATAGCAAAAACTTGAAAAAATCTTCTTTGGAAAAACCCAAATAGCTAGAGTTTAGATATTAAGCATGAAACATCTTTAAGTAAATATCTACAAAGTTTGTTAAAATAAACGCCGGGGGGTCAAAACTGGCCCTGCCCCAGGGGTGACATTGTTTTTAACTATATGTGTATAGTAAAAACTTTAAAAATCTTCTTTTAAAAATGCCAATGAGCTAGAACTTAGATGTTTAGCATGAAACATCTTCTTATGGGTGTCTACCAAGTCTGTTCAAATAAACAAATAAAAGCCCTTGGGTAAAAATTGGCCCGGGGGTGGGGGGCCTATATACAGGTGAGCGACCTCAGGGCCATCATGGCCCTCTTGTTTAAACTTAATCATTTATTGTGTTCCCAACATTTTCTTTACCATCAATGTTATCTGAACTAAATGCTCTTGTTTATAACTTATAAGCTTGCTTTATTATAATAATAGGGATATTCTTGAGCAAATGAGCTTTTTTGCAATACCTGTGTTGTTGTCACCTGATGTAAACAGATACAGTGAACCTCTTTCAAGGGAAAAAACCCTTAAAGGAAAATTTTCTTTTTTACAAAAAGTTTTTACCATTTCTTCCCAAAATAGGAAAAAGAAATAAAATTTTCCCTTCTTTAAGAAAAAATACCCTCAAGAAAAAAGCTTTTCCAACCCAAATTTATACTTATTTTCCCCTTTAAAAAAACTGGGGTCCAATAAAAAAATGGGGACCACCTTTATACTTGGGGCAGCATTATTTAAAGCTTGTTATTTTCCCCTTGTACTCAGGGAGATAGGAGGGAAATAAGGATAATTTGTAAATGCTTACTGTTGGTATATTAACAGGTCTGTACCAGGTGCAATTGGGTTTGGTGATCCTAGAGCAATCAAAGATTATTTAGATACAAATGGTGTGAAATGTTGGATTGATGTAGAAAGAGTTGGACAGGTATCAGAATTTATAAATTTGTCTTGTAATATGGTATAAGAAAGTAAAAAAAACACAACATATTTGGATATTAATATAATTTCAGTATTGCATTAGGTAAGGCTAGTTAACCTCTCTCTTAACTGAATGAGGAAAGCATGGGATTTGTACTCAGGGGGCTGCTGGCTCGATCCTCGGACAAGGCGAACTTTCTCTTTGACAATTGATCTCTGACATTGTATCTAATGGTCATATGTCCCGAACCAATGATTCATAAATCATGTTGAATGCAAAGTGAATGGTTTATGTAATTACAAGTTAGTTATCCAGAAAAGCCGGTGAGGTGGGCTGGCTGCAATGATATGAATGTTCTTAAATAAAAATTGAACACATCTTGATTGAAAACATATCCTTCTGTATAATTCAATGCATAAACAAATGGAATGTTAGTATTGTTTGTAGGATAGAAATATATAGTTAAAAACTCTTTTTCTAATAACCTTTTATTTTATATTAATTTGCAGAACTACATAATTATGTACATATGCTTGAATGGGAACATTATGATTCAAACCCATCTAACATTCATTCATATTATGTTTATTGTAGAATGGGTTGTTTGATGACATAGCAGAAGGTTTGTTAAGTGCCAAGCTTGTTATAGTGTGTGTATCAGACGAGTATGCGAACTCAGCTACATGCCGTATGGAGTTCCGCTATGCAGCTAACACACTTAAACTGCCTGTTGTTCTAGCAGTAGTCGGGTCTGGCAACAACTGGCGGGCATCAGAGGTATGGCATGATATTATGATGACTTTCCTGAATTAGAAACATATGTTGCCCATTTATTTTACCCCGTAATTGGTGTATCTAAAATTTTAACTTATTTTGAATTTTAAGACTAATGAAAAAAGATATGTAGTCTGACATAATTATTTTATTACTACATGATAAGTTTGAAGAAGTAAATGTACTTTAAACCATAATAACTTTTGTGAAAATAGTAAGAATATTTGCTTCTTTATGTTTATTATTTGACTACTTTTGCTCGATTAAAAGAGAAGCTAAACTTAAATATTGTTCATAATGTTTTGTTCATAATGTTGCTGATATAAACCTGTAACTGTGTAATTATCCACAGTTATCAACTATCTCTATGTTTATTCATGTAATATAATTTAGATGCTAAAAAATTTGTTTCAAATTGTATACAGGTGGGCGTCCTGTCTTTACGTTACCCAATAGTGAGTTTTCAAGAGAAAAGTGAGACAGCCTACTCTAGTCTGCTTGCATTGGTGAAAGAAAAACTTGATGAAGGTGATTCCGAGACAGCAAAAGATAATAAAAACAAACAAAACAAAGAACATAAAAACCTCTCCTTCCAGGTAACCTTTCACTCTCCTAATATGTTTATATGTATATACATATAAACATATCTGTTTGTCTGGAAGAGCACACAATAGATTATTATGTATAGTAGGGGAAATATAAGGCAACTGTAAATTTTATTCATTCTGTCTGGTGATGAATATAAAGAGATATTGCTTGGTATTTTTTTATAACAAGAAAAAAAAATGCCTCAAAAAGTAACCATTTAAAAAGGAGCATCCTGCCTACAGGTTTTGTTTATATTTGGCAGCTTGAAAGTTCATAGATGGATAGATCTCATTACACAGAAGTTTAGTGCAAATGAACCATCAATTTTAGAGTTATTGGCCATTTTAGTTTGTTTTTCTTGTCCGGAGAAAAAGAAAATACTGTTTAGAAATGTCACATTTGATGATTTATTGTCTTGCCAATGATTTGCAGTAATATGTGACAATTTTTAAGAAGAAAATGACCAAACATGTTGTGTTAACCGTCTTGGCCCACTTAGAATAGACTATTTAGATAGGAATGAACAGTAGTTTAATATTATAAATCATAATAATACATATCAATTATGTAAGCTACATTCTAGCTGCATTGCTGTTCTGTTTTCAGGAATTATTTGAGCTTGCACAGAGAAAGTTACTTCGTCAACTGTGTTTTTATGCGGAACATCAGGATGTAGATGTGTATCCTAGATTGTTCATTATAGACTTCCTA
The DNA here is from genome assembly GCF_026571515.1 of Ruditapes philippinarum. NCBI lineage: Eukaryota > Metazoa > Mollusca > Bivalvia > Venerida > Veneridae > Ruditapes > Ruditapes philippinarum. The sequence continues at coordinate 91,637 of NW_026861277.1, forward strand.
AAATCTCACACAGGTGATATGTAACAAATATATACTCAAAACAAAAAGTTTAGTCAGTATTTTGATATTGTGATATCTACTACACACTGTAAAGTAGCAATTTATACAAGCATGTGTAATCATGCTGAACGCCTGAGCTATTCAATATTTGGTGATTTTATTGTGTACACTTGAAATGTGCACGCTGTTCACGAAGACGGCAAAATGCACGTGCACCACAATGATTGCAAAGTCCAGTGTCACTTAATTTAATTTTACTAGTGGAACAACACGTGTTATCGTATACAAACCTGAATTCTTAAAGAAAAATTTTAAAAACGTTGTCATTGGACGTCGCCCTGGCATGACGTTAAACAATAGGCTTAATAGCTATCGGTATGCTCAACGGTGGATCAACCGTTAACCACCTCGCACTTCATTTTTAAGTGTGCGTTGAACGGACAATTTACCGTCTCCAGTCCAGGTACAGAAAAAAACAACAGTGTTAAAGATAGACCGCGTTCTGGAAGATCAAAGAAAACAACGCAACGTGAAGACAGGTTCCTGGTGACGTCGTCCTGACGTAATCGTTTTTTGACAAGCACTGAACTGTTTAGCCGCTTAACATACTGCAACGGGAACTAGAATTTCGTTGGGTACCGTTTGTAACCGTCTCAGAGCTGCAGGATTACGGTCCAGAACGTCCGTTGGTTGGAGTACCGTTAACGCAACGTCATCGCCGGGCGCGTTTGAACTGGGCTCGACAACACCTCGCTTGGACAAGACAGCAATGGGCAAGGGTAGTGTTCACCGATGAATCAAGATTCAATATGCAGGCAGCTGAGGGAAGACTACGGATATGGAGGTGGAAAGGTGAACGTTTTGACGTCTCAAACATTGTACAGCGAGATCGGTATGGGGCGGTAGCGTGATGGTATGGGGTGGTATATCATGCTCGGGGACTACACAGCTGGTAACAGTAAAAGGTAACCATAATGCTATTGGAAACCGTGACAATAACATTGGGCCAGTGGTTTTGCAATATCTTCGTCAGGGCAACGCTGACGTCCTGCAGCATGATTACGCCAGGCCAAACACCGCTCGGGTAACACGGGACTTCTTGAGGCAAACCAACGTCAGGGTGCTCGACTGGTCAGCCAAGTCCCCGGATTTATCTCCATTAGAGCACCTCTGGGACCATTTGGCCGCAAGGGTACGTCAACGTTATGACGTCAAACAACCTGGGGGGATCTGGAACGAGCGTTACATGAAGAATGGTTGAACATCCCACTCTAGGTCATCAGACGGTTGATAAACACCATGAGGACGCTGTTTGGCAGTCTTCAACAAAGCCAGGAGGACACACCCGCTACTGGCACCCTCCAGAGTTTTGCTTTCGACCCCTAGATGACGCGAATGACGCTTAACTTCTTAAAATTGATTGAATTTTGTTGTGATGTGGATGAAATTGAAGAAGATACTTTACAGATTTCGGAAAATGTTTTCATGTTTATTTCTTTAGAACTTCAATACACCAGTCCTATTATCTTTGTCTACTGACTAAACTTTTTGTGTTGAGTATATGTGTACAAATGTAGTTGTTTTATGTAAACTAGACATACATATTGCTAAAATATTTATCATCATTTTCAAAAAATCAAAATAAGCTTACTAACTTTTTTTGCATAGCTAATTGTTTTAAAGCTGTAATTATAGGTCATTCATTTATTTGCTTTGAAAACATATGATGAGAATTAAAAAGAGAGGATATAATTTCTTTAAAACATTATTATACCCCTACCACTTGACTTACATAAGGAGGCATGGAGTAGGGATGGGGAGTTGCTATACTGGAATTACTTTGTGGCCTATGTCAATCAGTTCATCACCACTGTGTCTTATACACCTTTAATGTAAGACTTTGTTCAAACTTGGCTTCAATGTTCATCTCAAGATGAACCCATGCCACCATTGTACCATCTCAAGGGTTATTTGAGGATCATATATCACTCAATATTGTGTCCTCTCTATATTTAATTCAATGCTTTGAAGGATATTCTTCAAACTTAAAAGTTGCCCTTCAAAGTTATTGTTCATTGGACTGATATTAAATTCTTAGCCTTAGATATGATTTGTCACTCCTGTGAAAGCTCTAGTTAGATTCTGAAAATGCACTAATGTATAACAAAATAGTATGCCTGTTTGCAGATGCTTTTAATCACAAATCTGTGAACCAGTTACTGTTCTGCTTTTTAATTGGAGTTCATCAAGACTTCTCAAGAAGTTTCACTACAAAGATAAGTTTCAGTTACTTGTCCCAGTTAAATAATTTGACTATTATGCCCTCTTGTTACAATTATTTATGTGAAACTATTTCAAGAATGAAATGTATTGTTATAAATTTTGTTTGATAATTGTGTAGAAGAAGTTGATGATGAGGAAGAAGAGACTGTTGATGACAAACATGAATCCGACACAGGTGCTGCAGATAAGTCTGATGGTGAGGGGAAGCCCTCTACACGACAGCGTTTAAAGAAAATGTTTAAAAAACGTCCAGTATCTTCGAAGAAAAAGTCAGACATGAAGTCTATATTTAAAATACAGAAATACTGTGTACACACACTCTGTGAACATGATGAGGTATGTAAGGTTGTTTCAGGCTGTTTTAACATGCATTCTATACTGTAATTTTATTGTCTGTTATCTAACAGAAACTCAGTTATCTCAGTATAGAGAGTGTTAAGTAAATTTCAGAGTCTATGTTTTTGAGTTTGATGCCTTATCTCAGCACTTGCCCTGTCAATTTATTAGTCCCCTACCGGTTTACCGGAGGGGACTTTAGGTTTACCCTCCGTCCGTCTGTCCGTCCGTCTGTCTGTCTGTTCGTCCGTCCGTCTGTCCGTCCGTCAGTCCGTCCGTCCACAAAACTGGATCCCGCGATAACTTGAAAAGTACTGAAAATATGTTTATGAAACTTGATATATGGATAGATGGCAGTATGGAGATTATGCACGTCTTTTTCTTTTCTTCCTATGTTGAAAATTCTGGTTGCTATGGCAACAAATAGGCTGAAAATATGGCAAATTTTACACATAAACTGGATCCAGTGTTAACGCAAAAAGTAATAGAAGTATTTTTATGAAACTTAAAATATGGGTAGATGGTAGTCTGGAGATTATGCACGTCTTTTTCTTTTCTTCCTATGTTGAAAATTCTGGTTGCTATGGCAACAAATAGACTGAAAATATGGCAATTTTTACACATAAACTGGATCCAGTGTTAACGCAAAAAGTAATAGAAGTATTTTTATGAAACTTGTAATATGTTTAGATGGCAGTCTTGAGATTATGCATGTCTTATCTGTTCTTCTTATCTTTTTCTTTGAAAATTCTGGTTGCTATGGCAACACATAGACTGAAAATATGGCAAATTTTACACATAAACTGAATCAAGTGATAACTTAAAAAGTACTGGAAATATTTTTTATGAAACTTGACATATGGGTAGATGGCAGTCTTAAGATTATGCATGTCTTATCTGTTCTTCTTATTTTGAAAAAATATTGGTTGCCTTGGCAACAAATAGGCTTAAAACATGGCAAATATAACAATATTTGTGATTAGTCAAAAAGAGCTGAAAATTTTTATGAAATTGCATCTTTAATTCCAGAGTTATCTCCTCTTTAAGAATTTTGCTTTTTAAATTGTTATATTTTGGTAACGGATGTTTCAAATATTAAATTTAGAGTGTCCTTCAGTCCGTCTGTCTTTTTAACAAAACTGTTTCCTGTGATCATTTTTAAAGAACTTTTCCAACAAATTTACTATAAACACATTAGTGAATGGCCAATGGCCCTTCAGAACTTCAGAATGTTGATGGGGTTCCATCCGGTAGGGGACTTATGGATTGCTTGCAATACTATGATAATTGCTTGTTTTAGTTGACATTTGTGATCCACTGCTGGTGAATTATACTCAGTACATATGTATGCCACATATGTATGCCCTTTGATGTATGACTGTAATATAGTTAAATCTGTAACAAAACATATCAAATGATCACCTAAACAATATATATAATAGGTTAATATATTTATTTGTTTATACATTGATTGAAAACCCCTTTTATACTCCTGTATACCAGACAAACAGCTTGATCTGCAAGGTTGAGAGAAGTTTCATTGTGTTATAATATATATATATATATATATATGAATATATATATATATATATATTATATATATATATATATATATATATATATATATATATATATATAGTGAAAAATCTTGTCTTTAGTTAATTAATATCATTACTCAATTAGAAAATGAATTTTGTGGAGTATTATGAATGGTAATTTACTCGTGTTATACTGTATTGTGGCAGTAATGATATCAACATATCGTTCATTCTAATATGTAATGTATTTTCTACTCAATATAATTAAATTAAATGCAAGTTAAGCCACCAGAAGTATACATTGTACTTCTAAATTCAAAATCTGTTTTAATAGATTTAAAAAAGAATACTAAAGCATGATTTTTAGCCGTACTATTCACTGTTGTTCTCACCCAGGTGTTAGCATAACACATTGGTTAAGTTTTTGCTCTTGTTTGTTTGTTATAGAATATATTCTATGTGATATAAGGTAAGTTATTTTCCATGTAATATTTTGTAATGTATATATTGTAGGGTTGGCACAGTGTAACAGAACCCATACCATTACCTCACGATTTTGGGGAAACAACTCTAGACAGGTTCTGTCCCTTTATTTCTCGAATGACAGCAGTTATGAAATACAATAAACATTTTAACTTTAACTGTATGCAGAGTGAGTTTGGGGAAGACTATATCACATGGCTTGAAGAGGTATGTTAATTATAAGATAATAATAATATGTTTTTACATGGAAACAATGAGCTATTAAGATGATACATGTATATTGCAAGAAATCATGCCAGCGGCTTTGAATTCTTTCATAAGAAGAAACTGTCAAGTCAGCATTATGAATGTTGCTGGTTCCACTCTTGTGCCAACTTGTGACTATAATAATACATGAAGGGACACCTGAGATCTTTTGCCACTGCTAAAGCTGGGAATTTGCCATATCATATGACCTATATTATAGCAATATCATATGAAACATAAAAATATAATTGATAAAATAAATTAATAAAAAATAAAATTGCACAAAAAAGCATCAAAGATCTGCTTCAACCAACAATAGCTTGATTGCTATTATATGAACTGTTTGATTTTAAACATCTTATTTATCATCTATCACAGTCTATATCTATGCTTTAATCATGCACAGTTATAGCAATTGTATAAACGTGAACATTTAGATATTGTTTTAATCAGTGACATTATACATTTAAACTACGGATAATTTTTGTAACCCTCTAAATTATGTTCATGATTGCTTTTCCTTACATATTTAGTATCAGTAATGCAATAATGGCAGGTTCAACTTTATGTTTACATGTGTTAAAATGTTGTAAAATGCGAGCATTGTTTTTATTGTTTAAGAATCCTCAAGCAACAATGTCGGATTACCAGGAAATATATCATGAGTTTAGACAACTTGTTATAGATGCTGACTCTCACAGGATCATGGGAAAACTGGAAAGGTAAATTATTTGTATACCAGATGGTCAGAACATATGTTGTATCTTTCTCTTTTTTCCTCTAAAATTGTAAAATGATTTCTTTCATAATGCAACATTCTTTTATAAAAAAAACTTAGAAAGTGTTTAATGTAGTAAAAGTAATGTCAGCATAAATAAAGCAGTTAAAACTTAGGTGAGGCACTTTTTAAAAGGGGTTAAATATAAGGAATAGCCCTACTTTATTAGAAAAAGGTAGAATTATTTTTGTGAAAAGTCATAGAGTATTTCAAAATGAAAAGTGTCAATAAAATTTTTTCTTTTTACCCCCCTATTTTGCGAGGGGTTGGGGTGGGGGATTAGGTTTTTCCCTTTCCATTGTATCTCTCTTTCCCATTTTAATGGGAAAACGTGGTTGGTGGCCTCCTTGTCCCCTATAATATTCCCCAAATTTGCCATTTTCTTTTTAGTTTTTATTTCCCTTTTTCCTTTTAATTAATCAGTGCCCTTTTTTTTTATATTTTTTTATAGATTCCGTTTACCAAAGGGAAGACAATTTGGGTTTTGTGAAAAACACAGAAAGGGAATGAAGGTGACCCGTGTTGATTTAGATTTTGAAGCCAATAGGAAAAACAGAACTGTGGGGAGACAATTATTGTCCATTGGTGCCGGGGTCTCAAAAGGTCCGGAAACAATTACTGAGTTTATAGAAGTTTAACATCATCAAGAACTTGCTAAAAGAAGGAAAAGGTGAGAAAAAATGTTAGGTCTATTATTGCTTGGTTATGGGAGTTAGTATTAGTTTTGTTAGTGATTCTTATTTATTCCTACACCATCATTATTTTAAATCTTAAAAATTTGGTTTTAAAAAATTAACTTAAAAATTTTAACAATTTCTGAGTCTGTTCCCCGGGACATTCTCCAGATTTAATATACAATACATTTAAATCATATCAGCAATTTAAACTTTTAATCGGCTTGAAATAGCTGACTATTTATTAAATTCTTGAAAATTATAAAAAAGCTCTTGCCTTGTAAATTGGAGATTATAAGAGGCCCTTCTGTTTTGGAGATATATTTTAAAGAAAAGACCAAATTATAAATAATTTCCTATTACTTTGTGGTATCCCCCCCCTTTCTTTACATTAATGCATTTGTCCTGTTTCTTGCGATGTTGCTTATTTCAGTATAGAATTTGCATGTTGGGCATTCTTTTTACTCAATTTCTGTGTTAATTGTTTTTCAATCTATACTTTGGGAAATAAACGTTGTTTGGTTTTAAAGAGAATATATAAAAGTGATTGGGAGGAGGTTCAGTTCATTGGCTAATGGGGGCTTATTAACAGTACTTTGCACACAACCGACGTATGTAGACCAAACCCTTTGACAAATTATTACTCAAAAAATACCCCCGGGCCTTTGGGAACATCAGGCCTGGTATGAGGTTTTCGGTCATGACCATAAAAAGAACCCTTGTTGTTTTTGGGGGTCACTAAGTCAAAGGTCAAAGGTAGGTCCCCTTGACCTTTTATAAACAAAAAAGTTTTGATGTTTTAAAAACAATTGGGATTGGGCTTTCAAGTATTGAACCCCTTTTTGATTTTTGGGGCAAGGGGGGCCAAAAGGGAAAAGGGTTTCATTTACCTTTTTTTCCAAAAAAATGCCCTTTAAAAATTTTAAAAGGTTTCATTGGGGGTTGCAGCCCCTATTGGGGTTAAAAAAAGGGGAGTCTATATACCCCCTTTTAAAGTCCAAAAAAGTTTTTGGCCTTTTAAAAAAACAAGCCCATTTTGGGCCAAACCCCCCAAAATTTTAAATATTTATTTGGGTTTTGCCAGTAAAATAAAGCCAAAAGAATGTTTTGAGCAAGAGCCAAAGGTTGGGAAAGGGACTTTTACCCCGTTGACAAAATGGGTTTCCGACCCAAAAAACTTTAAAAAAAATTGGCCCTTGAAACCCTTCAAATTTTCACCAAAACATTGGTTTTTGGAAATTTGTGGGTCCCCCTTTTAATTTTTTGGGTTTAGGGTTCCCAAAAACAACCCAAAGCTGGCCACATAAATTTTTTGGGTAGAATTGGAGGGATACTTTTTACAAAAAAAACATGAAAAAGAATTGGGTTTTTTAATTTTTAAAAATCTGTTTTTTGGAAAATTTTGCAGAAAATTGGAAAAAAAAAACAAAGAAAAATGGGAAAAACTGAATTAGCAAATTTTAACTTCTACCAACAAAAAATAACCCAAAGCCTTTTGTTTAAAAAAAGAAACAATCTGTTTAAATTTAAAAAAAAAATGATGGTTTAGAAAAAAGAAGAAAGTGAAAAGGGGAAGGTATTTTTATTACAAAAAGGGATTATTTTTTTAATTTTCCAAGTTTGCAGGAAACTTTATTTAAGATAAAAAAAGCAAATTTATTTTTAAGGGGTTTTGTTATATTAAATCATTTTATTTGTTTATGTAGGGAAAATAAAATTTTAAAACCTTTTTCAAATTTTTTTCCCGGAAACCCAACCCCCGGATGAGCAACAAGTGACGTTTTTTGCCCAAAGAAACAAAGGGTAGCCCCCTGACATGGTTTTAACCCAATTGGGAAACAAACCTTAGTTTATAGTCCCAAAGCATTCAAAAAATGTGCAGTAGCATTGTTTTCCCTTTTAAAAATTTAAAATTATTTTTGGTTTTTCTTTTAAATCAAAATTTTAAACCTTTCAAAAGGGAAAACCCGAAAAAATTCCCTTATTTAAAATTTGAAAAACTAAATTCAATAACCCTTCCCAATGTTTATATGAAATTTTCCCATTTCCCAAAAAATTAAACACAAAGATTTTATTTTTGAAATTTGGGTTTAAAATACAAGTACAGAGAAGAGGAAGAGCAGCCCGTTTGAAAAAACAAAAAAAAAAAAGAAACAAAAAACTTTTGGAAAAGAAGAAGGGGGAAAGAGCAGCCAAAATTATTGAAAAAGAAAAAAACATGAAAAAACCCTTAAAACCATCTAAAACATGGGTCCTCAGTCAAAAGGAAATCTTCACCAAGAGAAAATAACATTTTGTTACAGATGGAATATGTATGAGAACTATGAACAGAAACCACCAGTACATTCAACAATGTAGATGAGAAACCAGAACAACCAAAACAAAAAGGGAGGAAACCTTTCCAGTGAAAAGTATTAAAAAAAAAGGGAGGTAAATGAGGATTCACAAGCTTTCAAAGCCCGAACCTCCTGGAGGCTAAACATTTTATGGACACAACCTGCAAAAGACCCCAGAGGAGTTCCAAAGGAGGATAAAATGCAACAAGACAGGGGCCAAAAATGAAAGATCAAAAACGACTGTGGAGAAAAGAAGAAAGTAAAGGCATGCAATTTAGTAAAATCTTGTTTACTCATCTCTGTTTAGAGTTAATATACTCCGGATTAAAATTATTTTGTTTTTTTCCCCGCAATAATTAGGTTTTCAAACAACTTTTTCCCTTAACAGCTTCGAAAAAAAACAAACAGGTTGACTAAACTATTGGACGGGTAGTGCAAACCGGTTAAAAACAAAAAAACGGGGAAAAAATTTTTTGTAAAAGTTTCAGTTTAGCTTTGGAAAAAAAAAATTTTCCCGAGTTCCAGATAAGGGCTATTTTGAACGAAATGTATTTAGCAAAAATTTTTTTTATTAACAAAATTTTTAAAGTTTAGGTAAATTTCGAAAAATAAATTTCGAAGCAAGGGGAAAAAATTTGTCTTTTAATTTAAAAATTTTTGTTGACATTTCCAAAATAGATTTTAATTTATTTTTTGGAAATATTAACCCTGGGAAAAGTGCAAAATTACATGCAAATTTTTTTTAGGGTTATTTCTTTTTGTGTAAGTCAAAATTTGTTTAGGGTAAAACCATTTAAAATATGAATGTTGAGATGATTAAGTTATTTTGATTGAAACTAAGCTACTTATACCATTCTGTTTATATACTGGTTTAATTGGGGAATTTGATATTTTCTTTTATTTGCGCAATTTATTTAATAATAAGTTTTACACTGTAAGACTAAGTTTTTGACATTTCTTTTTTTATTAATAAATCCTTTTTAAGGGCCAATACTCTCTCAAAAATTACTTTTGAGAAAATTTCTCACTTTAATTACAAAATCAAAACCACATTGGGTAAAGGATAACAAGTTAATAGGGTTCATCTAGTTATAAATTGTTTGTGTTGTTTTCAAAGGGCATAGTGAATGGGCCTTTAATAGTTTATATAATTATTTTCCCTTTTAAAATTATACATAAATTTAATTTATTTTGATACAATGCTAACTGTTTAGTCAGGTTTAAAATATTTACTGTTGATACTTTTTTTATCTTAAATAATCTTTTGTATTTTTTTATTCCTTTTTCCCACTAATTGTACATCTTTTTCTTATTAAAACATATTTTATTTATATTTATTTAAAAAAAAATTGTGTATTGTTATAAAAACAATTTCTTTTTGATAGCAGAGATATCCTGCACTTGGGCATAAATACATGAAATTTCTGTGTTTGAATTTAAAACAAAATTTTACTTACATTTTAAATTACATGTACTTTTATCTAGTTTAACCTTTTTTTTGTGGTTTAAAACCTTCTTTATGCTGGCATACATTTGGTTAAATGTTATATGTGTATTAAGAAATTCATTTAAAATTTTTTCAAGTAAAAATTATATCATTATATGTTTCTATTTAAAATTTTATGTAAAAACTAAACCTTGCAAAACAAAGAATATTCTGTTTCGTATTTTTATATTTGTTTTTTTATGAAAGGATAAATTTTTTTATTTTTGATATCTTTCCGGGCCAATTTATAGTTTGAAAAAAATTATTAAAATTTTTATGATTTATTTTAAAATAAAATTTTTCATGTAAGGAAATATTTTTTGTTTAAAATTTATGTTTTTTTTAATCTTCCCCTTTTTGTGATAAAAAAAGGGAAAATATCCAGTACCCCAAAAAGCAAGCCAATGGGTTTTTTATTTAAAAAAAAGATTATAAAAGGGGACCCAAGGGAAAATTAAACCCTTTAAAAGTCAAAGGTGTTAACCTTTAACTTTTTTTACCACCTTAAAGTTTAAAGCTGTTATTTTAACTTATTTTACCCCCTTAAAAAGTCAAAAATCCCTTTAACCCTTTTAAATTTTCTTATCACCTTTAAAAAGTGATAGTTGTGAATGTTTAATCGACTAAAAATACTATTTCAAAACTGTAAAACTTTTTGCCCCCAAAAATTTCAGTTTCCCAATTGTTAAAAATATTGTGTTACTTTTAATACAATTAAAATTTTTCAAACTAAGTTTAAAAACCCTCTTGGGAAAAAAAGCCCTTTAAAAATTTTTTAAAGCCCACAAGAGAGATTCATTTTTTTGAAGTATTTTTCCCTTTGATTATTATTAGCAAAATAATTAATTTAAAATTATTTTTATAGAAGGGGTTTTTTCTCAAATTTTTCTGGGGTTTAAAATATGTACAATATTGATTGGTTGGGAAAAAAAATTACACAAAAAAAACTTTGTTTATTATTATTTTTCATAACAATTTTTCTGATTTTAAAATTTTATTGTAATTCTTTTGTCTATTTGGGTTTTTCCCTGTTTATTTATTTTTCCCAAGGGTTTTGTTAAAAACCTCCCAATTTGGGGTCCCAAAGTTCCCAAATATTTTTTAAAGGAACCCCGGTTGAAGCCCCAAAGGCACAAACACAAAATTTGGAAATTTTTACAAAATTTTTTGAAGCACTTAAAAAAACGGAAAACTTTTAAAAAAAGGATTCCCAAAAGAAAATTTTTAAGATTTTAAATTTAAAAATTTAAAATTTTAATGAAAAAATTAATTTTGGGAATTTTGAATAAAAAGGGGCTTTTGAAAATGGTTTTTCCTTTTGGGTTTTTTTAAAAATAAAAATGTTTAAATTTTGGGGGAAAAAAAAAGGAAAAAGAATAGAGCTAAAAATTTAAATTTGCACACTATTTTATGTTTAATCCCTTATTCAATTGGTCCCCTAATCTCGGGAAAAATTATTTTCTTTTCCCCTTATGTAAAAAAACTTGTGGAGCCCCTTTTAAAATTTTCTGTATAGCATGATTGTGATATGTTTTTAGGGTTACCCCACTTTTTTGGGTTAAATGTTTTTTTTAATTTTTACAAAAAATGAAGAAGAATGCAATTATTGTATCACTTAAATATATATTTATATAATTTTACCTAATAAATCATTGGGTAAATATTTGTATGTCAAATTTTTGTTATTTTAATTTAAAACCCTTTTCACGCCTGCTACGGCGCCTTCCCCACGTGACTTTTTAGGGCCTTCACTCCTTTGGGGCATTTAGGGGTTTCCCCTTGTCCCGTTTAAAAATGTTGTGTCACATTAAGTTTAAAAATTTGCTTTGGGGTAGAGTAAAACAAAATTTAAACGGGAATGTTGATCGGGGCTTTTGTGAAAGTTTGCAGCAAAGGTTTCGGGTTTTTGGATTTATTAATTTTTTTTAGAGTTTTTTGCCCTTAATTACATGTATTAAAAATTTGTTATTATCAATTTTGTGCAGGCTCAAATATTTTTTTTGGGCCCGGGAATATGAAACTACAAAAATTTTGGGCCCAGGGGAAGTTATGCCCCTTTGGGGTTTTTTCTTGGGGGATTTTATTTAGTTTTTTAAAGTTTTTTGTTTGGCCCTAAGTAAAAGTTTGAAAATTTTCAAATTTTTGTGGGCAAATTTGACCTAAAAGTATAAAATGTGCCCAGAAAGGTTAGTCAGCATGTGTTTTCCTTCAAAGGTGCCGATTATTTTTAAAATGAATACTGAAGTTTTTTCCATTCATTTTTAAACCCGTGTAATTTTTTTATAAATTTCCCATGAAAATTTAACGCCCAACCAATGCCATATACAAAATGTTTTTTGGCATTGGAAAATCTTGAAGTTGATTTTCAATCGAGTGGAGTTAAAATCAGAATTAACAAAAATACTTTGTCATTTGTAAGAAGGTGCAAGAAAGATGCTAAAAATTTAATTCTTGACATTTGACCGCATTTTTAAATTAAACGGCCCAAACTTGGGGTTTTTTGCAGGTAAGAAACCGGGCATAATTCAGAAAAACTTTGTGTCAAAATTATGTTATAAATTTAATGAAATTCCCGGCCCCCGGGAAAAACTCCTTTTGAGGAAAAAAGTATTTAAAAAAAAAAATAAAAATATAAAGAAAAAGTAATACTTCTTTTTTTAAATTTTTTAATCAACTCTTTTTGAGTATTTTAAAAATTGTATTTTTAATAAAAAAAAAATACGCATTAATGGGGTGGGCCCTTTTTTCAAAAATTTCAAAACTTAATTTTTTTATTATTTTTATTAAATTTTTTATCTCATTATTTCGATTCAACTTAAAAAATTCATTTTAAAAAGCAAAATCTAATTTAGCAACCTTGAGTAATAAAAAAATATTTCTTTTTCTAAAACTTGTTATAAAGAAAAACAAAAAAATTTAAAGGGAGTTTTCCCGGGTTCCCGGCTCCCATTTTTTTCTTTTAAAAAGTTGCCAAAAAAGAAACAACAAGGGACAAAAAAAAATAATGGGAGTGAAAAAAATTATT